>NC_132910.1:31608793-31909507 GCF_047675955.1 Chlorocebus sabaeus
CTAAGTGTATTTGAAAATAGCGTTCTCAAAGGGGTAGCCATCCACTTATTTCTTAGAAGTGGCCCACATAAGAAGAAATATGGCAATAATATATTTCACCACATTTTAAACTTACAAGTTTATAGTGATTGTGTTTGTGCTAAGTAGATGAGGTTCTTACTTAATTTTACAAGCTACTCATAATACCAAAAATCGGGTCTCAGTAATGTAAAATATTTTCATATTAACAAGTAGGGAGGGAAGAAACCAATAATTAGAAGACTGTGACTTTCATAGACAAATTTTAATTAATTTGAAGAATTTTTATCTTGCATTTTTGTCACATCAAAAATAACGATTTCTTAATACTATGAAAACTAATTTTGCATTCTCAAAAATTTATTCAGACCAGTTTTATATATTGTGATCCGTTCACAAACTATTTATTTGCTTTATTATGAAAGTTTCCATTACTTGGGAAGTATTAAAACATTTTAAAGATAATAAAATATGTTCAGCTTAGTTTTCCCACTCACAGATTCTATTTATTTGTATTAGTATATACACACGGAACTTAAAGGTGCTTTATGGTTTTTCTGTGGCATACTTATTTTCTTCACATTAAAACATTTTGAAAGCAATTATTCTTTAAAGTTAGTCATTTAATTCTGATTCTTTGTAGTCTTTATTAAATAAATTATTGGAATATCACTTTTTCAGTTTTCAAAGTTATAGAAAGTTTCAACTGATAGCAATCAATTGAAACTTACTATATATAATTTTATTTTATAGATCTTTAAAAACTTCAATGAAAACGCCACTTGGTTTAATGTGTAAGACTTTTATAATTTTACTTTTCTTAATATCTAAAGTGATTTGTTAATATCTTTTGGAAGAGACAGAATTTGAGCAATTTCTGTAGTTACTTGAGGATTCGATGAGATAATACATGCAATGTGCTAAGAATACTATCTGGTGTGTTATAAGTGCTCAATAAGTATTGCCTATTATTATAGGGTAACAATCTAAATATAATCTAAACATAATAAATTGCTAAAATATCAGTTTAGCAGCATAAATGGAAACCCTTTGTTAAATTCTTAAATCGCCTATTGCAAGAACTATTAAACAATTTACCATTTCATTTTTTGAGCTGGTTACTATGCTCTAGCAAACTGTAATATAGTATTCATAGAAATATATTTTTAAATTTTTTTCATTTATTTAAGGGACAACATTCTGCATCACTGTGAAAAAAGTAGAGTATTACATTTTTAATTTTATTTTTTATTTCAATAGGATTTTAAGGAGCAGGTGGTATTTGGTTACATGAAAAAGTTCTTTAGTGGTGATTTCTGAGATTTAGGTGCACCCATCACCCCAGTAGTGTACACTGTACCCGATGTGTAGTCTTTTATCTCCAACTCCCTCCCCTTTCCCCCTGAGTCGCCAAAGTCCAATGTATCATTCTCAGGGCATTTAATTTTATTTTAAAATATTATTTAAAATTCACATACAGATGAGTTCTCACAAGAACTGGATAAAAGCAAAAAAAAAAAAAATCCACATACAGAATAGAAAACAATGATTAAACACATCTGAACGGAATAACTTTTCCTCAGTCTACTTTAAGTTTGTAAAAGATTAAAACACCTTCAAAATCTAACCTCATAATAATACACAGTGCATGCAAAGAAACTTTCTCTTACTGGTTTGTTTTGAGTGAAAATCTTAACTTTTAAAATATTCTGATTTATGCCATAGTACTTGCAAAAAAATAGACTAAACTTGGAACAGCTTAAGGATAATTGCCCCAGAAAGTAACATATTACAAATGGAAGCCAATTAGAAAGGTCAAACTGAGAGGTTAAGATACATGATTCCTCTGTCAAATGCAAGTAACAAATTTCTAGAAATTTGACCCAAATGTCTAAGGATGGCTGGTTGAAATAATGCAGATAATGCAAAAACAGCATCTGTTATTCTTTCTCATCTTGGCAGGCTAAAGTTATTTCATAGAATAATGACTTTTAAACAGTACAAAGCAAGTCTTGCTCTTGTCACTCTCTGAAGCTCTTTGATATAAAAGTCATTCTGATGACTTTGAGCTAAATTGTAGATAAAAATATTAAGCCCTATGATTATGTGGATTCTTTTTAAACCAATTATCCAAGCCCACTTTCTCTTATCTGAGCTTTTATTAGCACTTTTCCTTTAGGTGAAAACCTAATTAAATTATAAAGTGATTTATTTTTTAAAGACGTTAAATTTAGAAATAGCATTAATGCTAGTAATTACCAGTTTTATGCCCACTTGGTTTCTTTCCTGTTTTCACATTCTAGTTAAACATGTTGGGAAATTGTTCTTGTAACTCTAAATATGACTATTTGATTTAGTTAATAGTTTTGATTTTTACAGCTTTACGTCATCCCCAAAAGGTTAAAAACTCATAGACTTTTAGGATTAAACTTGTAATTTGTGAGTTGCTTTAATTTAAAAATTTTGCAGAGGCATTTAAAGAGTACTTTTAGGGTTCTATCTACAAAGCAAATGTAAACTAAAAATATAAAACATTAATAGAATTCTGGGAAAAGTAATCCCCCATTGTACTGAGAAATATTCATTGATACTTGTAGATATTCAACTCAGTTTTTGTAATAATAATCAGAGTACTAAAAATTAGCTACTAGGCAGAGATAATGTACTTCCATAGCTCTTTAAAAGCTCTTTTGCTCACATTATCTCATTAGATAATGAGGTGACGAAAGAGTCTCCTAGTTGTTAAATTATTTTCCCAAGGTTACACAGTTAACAAGTGATTGAACCAGAACTATAGCCTCCCAGAATTTTCTCTTTCTCTTTAAATGCTATAGTGCTTGGTAAATAAAAGTTAGCTTCAAAGAAGATACTAAGTTTTGTTTGGAACCAATTACATTGTTTTCACCTCTTAGTGTATAGAAATTAATATGTGCATGAAAATATTTTTGTATTACAAATAAAAATGAATACTGTGGGACATCATTAGAATATTTATAGCACTCTATTTAATAGGCAAATAAACAGGCAATTTGAGATTTATAGTTAAAGTTGCAAATTTCCTCATTCTAGGTACATGTTTTTCTCTTTGATTCACATCTCTTTTTTGAACTGGCGTTTCCCCCATCTCCTGTGTCTCCAGTACTTCACTTTAGAATCTAGAGAAGAGGGGATGTGTTGCCACAGAATTTTACAAATGTTGGTTATTCATTGTCAATGACAGTTGCATAGGGAACCCCTCCCTCCCAAGATAAACTTTCAAAACAGAAAAGAGACCTATTTTGCTCACAGAAATCTTCATTTAGTAAATATTTTACTGTTCATAGACACAAATATGACACACTGAAAGGGTAGCCCAGAGCAGATTCAGGCAGCATTGATGCTGATTCCATTTTTGTGCTAAATTTGTTAATCCCATCAGAGAAGTTTTATTTGAGCTTCAGTGATCTAAATGTGTGGGGCTCCCTGGACTCATTCAAGCCCCAGGAGCCTGGCACATTTAAATGTAGCAAACCTGCACATTGTGCACATGTACCCTAGAACTTAAAGTATAATAAAAAAATAAAAAATATATTAAAAAAGTATGTGTGGCTCCCTGGACTCATTCAAGCCCCTGATCTACAGGCAGCTCTCCTTCAAACTTTTATTGGCATACTCTACATAGGCAGTGCAACTAAATTCCTATCATGCAGGTTTTTCAGCATTCTTCACAAGGATGAGGATGTATGGTCTTCTCTTTGTCCAAATGTATCAAAAATCATCAAGAGCAGGAGGAGATAATTGCTTTCCAAAGATCCATGAGGGCTACTCCAAGCCACAGCTGTGGCCTTTACCCTCTTTCTCAACACATTCCCATGCTAAGGTACCTTCTGAGACTGAGCACTCTTTCTGCCTTAACCGTCTGTCTGTCCCTGCTCCCTCCTCAGGTTGGCATCCTTACTGAAAGCCCCACAGAGAGCCTTTCTGGATTTATCTGAGGTGGGTCCAGACTAGGAGTCAAAGGCCTTGAGTGTGATGGTAAAGACAGTTAGATTGCCCCAGGCTGAATCCTACTCTACCACTTCCTAACTGTGTCATTTTACTTCATCTTTCTACTCCTTGGTTTATCAACTACAAAAGAAGGAAAATTGAAGTCACAATCTATTGGGGTAGTTAAGTATTTTAAACAAGATAACGCATATAAAACAGAGTACTGCCTGAAAAGTATTCCACACTTAATGTTTAAACAGATTTTCCTGAATTTGCTCTCAGGCAGCTGTTTGACAATCCTTAATCTCTTTCTTTCTGATTTTGGGGTCAGGCAGCTGTGACCCTTAAATTATTCAGACCAGCCCCAACTCTGATTTATCACTGATCTTTTCTTCCCCACATCCAAACTTTGTGTGCTTATAGGTGTCCCTTATCTACTAGGTTTTCCTTTCTCCCAGGAACCTAATTTCAAAGCAAAATTTCCAAGCTCAACCTCTTAAAGAGGCATGGGTTTCCTATGGTCATAATCTTGTGATTTTTTTTTCGTAGCTCTGTTGTCCATCTTGATTTTTCCCTAAAAAACATAAATCTTGGAAAAGGTGATTATCATGTATTCTTCAGTATACTTCAGCATACTTCATAAAGTATGCAGAAAGCTCATTGCTTATTGGGGAAAAACATGTTAGCTTATTTTAAAGATGCAGAGAGAAGCATGTGGTGGAATTATTTTTGTTTCTCAGGGTTTTAGGGGATCATGTTTGAAAGGAAAGCTAATTGCAGAGTTTACGAAACAGGCATGGAATGTGTGCTTGATCAGTCCTAAGCAAGGACTAGAACATCCTCCTTTCCTGGTTTCAGAGTGTGCCAGCTGGCTTGCCTGGGATGAGACTCCAGACTGGACTTCTTGCACTGCAGGCAGAGTGAAGAGGTGTAGGCAGCCCCTAAAGCTGAGCATATTTACTGAAAGGAGAAATGGAGGCTTGAGCAATACTTACCATCCTCATTAAAAAATAACTTACTAAGCACTCCACTCTGCCAGTCAAGACCATGCATGAGCTAGATCAAGGCATTTGAAAAGAATTTTTTTCTTTTTTTGCCCTCTAAGGACTTTCAATATACAGTAAAATTGAATGTCTAACTACTCAGGCATGAAAATAGGTTCAAACTCTGCCTTTGCAGTAAATGCCAGTTTCTCCTCAATTTTGCACTGTGGACGTCATTAGAAGACCTGTTTTATTGAGGAAATCTGGGTGTGATGAATTGCCTTGTAGATGCGGAAATCCATTTTAGCAGAAAGTGAGAGATAGTAATATATTTCTTTGATGATTTGAAGAGTGACACTTGTCATTCATCAATATTTTAACAGGAAGCAACTTCAGAGCAAGTAAGACTGTATAAGAAAAGCCTAGGAAATAGCTTTGGTTTGTATAGTGTTATGGAGAGACCCTTAGTCTAGGAATCAGAAGATGCAATTTAAATCACAGGTCTATTCTGGCACTTGATAAATGCAGGGTGAAAGATGGATCATATTCTATACTTCGCTGGCTGAAAAAATCAGATAATACTATCCTAATAGCAGCCATGGAATTACTGTGAGTTAAATTATATATGTAAACCACCTGACCCACAGTAGTCTCCAATAGTCCAGCTTTGTGAAGTTATTAAGGTCCTCAGAAAGAAAGTCAGGCTATTCCATGTTTTGCCTGGTGTGGTCCTTACTTCACAGGTGTCAAAATCACATAGGATGCTGGTTAATGATACATCAAGCCCAGGGTCTCACCTCAGACTTACAAAAACACAGTCTCTGGAAACAGGGCTTGGGGAACTGTATTTGAGCCTGCTCTCTAAGTAATTTGAAGGGAAATTATATAAGTGAAGAAAAGAAATCCTATAGTTGATATTCTTTACTACATTATCTCAGCTTGGGTAATATTAAAACCAACTTGTGTATTTTGTCTGTTGCTCAGTATGAGGAACTGAGATATAGAAGGAATGAATGGTACCAAGCAGGAGATATGGCTGTGCCTGGGAGATAGCATGGCAGGGCTACAACTGGCCATTACACAGTTTATATAGTAAAGAGTAAGAAGTAGCCCTTTGGGTGCATGCTGCCCTGTACCAGGGCACAAGTATAAAAAATGAGCTGAGTTTAGGGCACCTGTCCTAGGCGGCTCCATTAGGAGGGAAGGGATGGGAATTAAGCAGCTCTAAAAGGAGGTAGGGGAACTAGAAGTGATGAATGTGGCGAAGAAACTTAGTTTGTAGCAAAATTTGGTCTATAGTTGTTTTTGTTACAGTCTATGATAACCTTTTTGTTATTTAATAATATTAGTCTAGAACAACGTTTTAATTATTTAGATTTGGCTTTTTTTTCCCCCCTTAACTTTATAAGGTTTTTCAGGAGAAAGAGGCAAATCAAAGAAAACAAGCTGAAATAAATAATTAAAATTGATTAAATACACACAAATTCCAAGGTTTATACTGGTGTCGGTTCAAATTCACTCCTATTTCCATATCTCATATACTACATGTTTACTTCTACAGTTGCACACGAGAGTCGGTAATTGCACAGCTTTAATTCATACTATACAAGGTACTCAATCATCATAGATCGTGATATTTACTAAGGAACAAAACTACAAGAATAGATTTTAGAGAGCTTTTTTTAAAACAATATCATTTGGGAAATAATTTATTTGGTTTAATTGACCTGTTTAATTTCAGCTTGGCAGAATTAGTCATTTCTGGAATATTGTAGTTAATTGGAGTTGTGCTTTCTTTGAATTCAATTTGACCTTTTAAAAAATATCTGTTCTTTAAAACGGATCCTTCACTGTGAGAAGGGATGAGTAGAGCCACGACAGTTTACTTCTAAGTTCTTATTTCTCTTAATAGCAGTGTGTTTCCTCTCCTTGTAATAATTTAGATATTCAAGAAAAAAATAGTTCAATTTGTTTAAAGTTTTTTTTTTTGTCAATTAGGAGTATATACTAAACTACAAAAAATGATGATTTTAAACATTTATTTTAATTTTGCAATTATGGTTTATTGAATGTAACCTGTTTTTATTCTTGCCAGATCAAGGAGAAATTAAAGAGATTTTAATGTAATTTAAGTCAATGAAAACATGGGCAGGACTATGTCAATATTGTTTTCCACTGTAAAAGTGGCTCCTAGCACAGTGCCTAGCATGTGATATCTGTGGAATAAATTAGTGAAAAATGAATATGAAACATTTTTAAACAAATATTTAAACAATTGCTTTCACTGTAGTGGCTGATGGTGGTAAGGCAATTAGATGAAGGAGTCTTGATTTCAGCAACTTATCTGAAATTTGATTCATGCCTCTGCATCATACTCTTAACTATAGAAAAAGTCTGTTTGTTAGCTTCAGTTTTTTTTCTAGAAAAATAATGGAGTTCTATTATTTTAAAAGTGTATATTTTATTAGAGGACTTCTTATAATTTTAAAAAAAGATTTAAAAAATAAAAATCAGCCTGGAAAATTTATTGTCCAAAATTTTCTAATGGTAAATGTATGTATTTTAGTACCTCTAGCTAAGACCTATGACTCTTTGCTATAAAGATGGTCTATGTACAACACTATATACAGAGATGTACTGCTTAGGGTCACCATCTTGTCTGAGCCAGACCGGGAAGACTAACAGGAAGAGTCGATCCTTCAAGATGAATAAATTCACTGAAATGTTTGCTTCAAATGATTCTGTGTTCCATCACAGCTGGAAGAATTTTGCAGACAAAACATTAAATTAAAAGTCAATTAAGAAAGTCAAAACAGTCTAACTGCGTTTACTCCTGTATTAATGTAGAATGTAGGATTTGGACAGCTGAGGGGCTGTGTGTAGTGTGTGGGTCCTTAGGACTCTGCACATTTCTACCCTGGATAACAGTTAGGTGACCTCTGAAAAATCTGAAGTCCGAATAGCCATCTCCTTAAAGGGGCTCCTCTTAAGAAAGAACTTTAGAATATGAATCTGGAGGAAAAGAGGAGGAAAAGAGAAAGATTTCAGATGAAACAATTGTAGCGGGTGGGGCAGGTGGGTTTCACTCATATGAAAGACCCTAAAATGGAAATGACATAGATTTCTGTTTTTTTTTTTTTTAAAAAAGAAATGCTGTGGTGTGTGTCTGCACATGCACCTGTGCATGTGTATGTGTGCCTGTCATCTACATCAATTAAAAACGGACATGTTCGTTCTTTATTTTCTTGGGCACTGTTGGGGGAAAATATTAAAAAATGAGGTACATTTTAACAACCTAACTCTGTCAAAATTGAGTAAAGCAATCACCGCTATTTTTGTGAAACAGAGGTAGAAGTCAGGTCAAGGCGTAATGTATTACACATTTTCAAACATGTCATTCGACTACATTGTAAGAAAAAAAAAAACCTGAGACAAGGTAAATATACTAGATACTCTTTTTAATGAAATGTTTCACACCTTTCTAAACTTCTTATTATCCATTTATAGAGCCAGAAACATTCTAGATGTCTATAGCTTTTATTTTGAAATAAAATATTGGGATTATCTAATTAAATGGGAAAGCCACTTTAAGAGCTAAGCAGCTGTAGACAAATCTACAATGAATTTGTAAGCAAGTCTTTCTAATAAAAAATAGGAATAGTCAATGTGTGATCTTTGAAAGTGGTGTCAGCATAGCAGTCCTGGCCTAAATGTAGGCTGGCAAGGTGTATCGTAAGACAGGGTGAGAGGGATGCCATACATAGGTGGTGATTCTTTAAAATACCTGCCTTCGGCTGGGTGCAGTGGCTCACACCTGTAATCCCAGCACTTTGGGAGGCTGAGGTGGGCAGATTGCCTGGGGTCAGGAATTCGAGACCAGTCTGGCCAATATGGTGAAACCCCCACCTCTACTAAAAATACAAAAATTAGCTGGGCATGGTGGCACACACCAGTAATTCCAGCTACTTGGGAGGCTGAGGCAGGAGAATTACATGAGCCTGGGAGATGGAGGTTGCAGTGAGCCGAGATCATGCCACTGCACTCCTGCCTGACCAATAGAGCAAGAACCTGTCTCAAACAACAACAACAACAACAACAAACAAAACAAAACAAAACAAAAAACACCTGACTTCAGTCTGCTTGAGATCATATCCAAAGATTTGCCAGTAAACTTGTGAAAGATCTATTTATATGGCTTCATAACCCCCAAATAGAACTTTTTTGATTGAACTACACTTAAATATATGTAACTCCAGTAAACTATTGTACATAAAGTTAATGTGCTCTTGTAAATGCTCTGATATTGGTTGGCTTCTAATACCGTCAATATCTTGCACTACTCACAAATTCCATGTGGATTTCAACAGTGGATCTATGTAGATTGCCTTGCAATATTCAGATTTTTAGATTTCAGTGTTATGATCAGTATTCCAAAGAAAAGTTTGGCATTATTAGAAAAAGCAAGGAAAAAAGGCCATTTTATTCTCATATAAAACTTCTTGATTTGATATAGAAGTATTAGCTTTTAGTGTTTTTATACATAGTGGACAAAATGTTTGGTATTCTGAAGCACAGGAATTCTGTGTAAATAGTACTCCTTGAAATTATGAAACCTGGTAGTCTGAACTAGTACAGGAATTCTTAATTCTTTGGGCGTTATGGACTCTTTCAAGTTTGATGAAAGTTACAGAATCCTCCTTTGGATTCTCATAAAAGCCCTGTTGTTGTAAGTGTTATGGATAAGGAGGCTAAGGCTAAGAGCTTAATTGGCATCACTGGTTTTTGATTGTATGTCTGATACCAAGTTCACACTCTTCCCCCATTCTCCCGCATATTGCTTCAAATTTCACAACATGGCAAAGTAAGTCCTTTCAGAGCTGGTGCTGACCTACATTGTCAGGCTCATCTCCTTATTTCCCAGGTGCATCCTAGGTAGAGGTCACGCTGAACTACTTACAGGTATTTGAAAGTGTCATGTTGACCTTTCAACACCCTGTTCCCTCTCCCTGAAAATGCTTTCTTATTTTGTCTGCCTCTCTAATGTTAGAGTACATTCCTAGTTGTACTTGAAGACTCAGCTCAAATGTCACCTTTTATAGGAAGACTTTTCTGCCCTCTTCTTGGCCACCTCCACCCTCTTAGATGTCCTTCCTCTATGCTGTCATTGTACCCTCTGCATACCACTGTCATAATTCCATTTATCAAGCTGCACCATGACGGATGTCTACTTGTCTGTTTTTCCACTATTCTGTAAGTATTTCAAGGGCAGATATTCTGTGTGTGTGTAAGATATGGCCAAAGCATAGTAATTCCAGTGACTTTTTTCTTCTTGGAGTCAAATATACTTTCCTGTAATGCCTGAGTAAAGATACATTTTTTTTTTCTAAAGAACTCTAACACCTGCAATATTAATGGGGGCCATATGCTATTTCTCTCTCAGCAGCCTCAATCACACTGATAACATTGAAAAAATGCATGCTTGTTTCAAAGGAATAATTTTGACCCCATTTCTATGAACAGGAATTTATATTTTACCAGGCAATTGTTTCTTAGTAATATAGTTCTATTTATTTTCTTGGTGAGTTAGGAGGAAAAATAGTATGTTAAAATATTTGTAACTATACATTTCAAAGTATTTAAACAATAGTAACAAGGTTTAAATATATCAAGAGTTCTGGTTACTTTTATATTCATCGATACTATGTCACCAAATAGGTAGTGAACAGAAATGTGTTACAAAGATAAATGAAGTAGAAACATAAAAAGAAAAATAGTAATTTTAAAGCAACTTTAAAATAAGCAAACATGTCTTTATAAAAAGGAATGGAGTAGGAGGAACAGAGATCGACAAAATTATTATTATTTTTTCCTGCAAGAACTTATATTTTATTACATGCTGAAAAGATTGTCACAACTTACATTTCCTCTTTTTTTTCCTCCCTAGGCCAAGTTCACAGATGACTGCAAGTTCAGGGAGCGTTTTCAAGAAAACAGCTATAATACCTATGCCTCAGCAATACATAGAACTGAAAAAACAGGGCGGGAGTGGTATGTGGCCCTGAATAAAAGAGGAAAAGCCAAACGAGGGTGCAGCCCCCGGGTTAAACCCCAGCACATCTCTACCCATTTTCTCCCAAGATTCAAGCAGTCGGAGCAGCCAGAACTTTCTTTCACGGTTACTGTTCCTGAAAAGAAAAAGCCACCTAGCCCTATCAAGCCAAAGGTTCCCCTTTCTGCACCTCGGAAAAATACCAACACAGTGAAATACAGACTCAAGTTTCGCTTTGGATAATATTCCTCTTGGCCTTGTGAGAACGATTCTTTCCCCTCAGGAGTTTCTATAGGTGTCTTCAGAGTTCTGAAGAAAAATTTTTGGACACAGCTTCAGCTATACTTACCCTGTATTGAGGTCACGTCATTTGTTTCAGTGTGACTGAAACAAAATGTTTTTTGATAGGAAGGAAACTGGAATTCTTTGTACTAATACAGGGAGCACACTGCTTCAGGTCAGCAAGACATAAAGCCTTTTGCTTTATGCTTGAGGGATATTTAGAACTTTGTATTTTCGGAAAGTTAAATAACATGGACTATGTATTTTTCTGACTTTTACAGATCAACCTGAAAGAACATACATGATACATTTTTATTTTTGGTTTCCAAAGAATATTTTGATGCAGATAAAATATTTTGTTAACTTTTGTTTTTTTGTTTGTTTTCTTAAAAGTACCTCTGCATTGAGCATATTTTCTTACTTTTATTATTTTAATTAATATGACATAAGCAATCATTTTATGCTGTTTATGAATTATAAATGTGTTTATATCTCATTTGTAATGTGGAAATCTTTTAAATTTTTCCTATTCACTGCACTTTTTTATTGTTTTTATTTCTAGCCATACCTCAGATAATATGTTTAGTTTTACATTTTAAAATGTTTAAATTCTCTTTCACAGCACCAAAGGCTCAGCTTGGATTTGTGTGTATGTGTATGTAAATTCATGACTTTATGTGGAATCCTACACCTTTGTGGCTGGGATGTGATGGGTTATAAGCAAGGAGAAAATATAAGGACTTTTTAATAGAATTAAATGTGGGAGGTAAGGAAAAGGATTTAGAGGTAAACGTACACTAAGTTTGCAACATTGATTGAGATCTAAGTCTGTCTTGCCTTCATTTCTCTTTTTATCCCCTCCTTGCCCTCATTCTTGAACAGCTGGAGGAATACATTTTATTCTGTCCGTGAAGCATACACCATGAAATTGGAGTGCTTAAAAATACTTCTATGATTCTCTGCTATCCCACTGTGTAGGTCCACAGGGAGCAAACACTTAGAAGCGATAGAGAACTGAAGGAGATGAATGGTTTAACAGTTATCCATGCCAAGTCCCATTGTCAGAAATATTCTTATTACTCAGGCAAACACTCTTTGAGCTTCCCTTCCTAAAGGTAACCATTCCAGTGAATAGATGTGCACTTTTATAAGGAAACTTCTGATGTTTATTTAAAAAACTGGCCTTTTGATAGAGGTAAATTAATCTGGGAATTCAATGTGTTGAAAGTGGCATTTAATTTCAACTTAAATACTGACTGCTGGACATAAATCACAGAAAATTTAACTTAAGACAATTTACAAAATCTATTATCAGTAATCATTTTAATAAAGTTCTGCAAGATACAAGTATTTACATTACATTCAGAAATGTGGCAAAAAAGATATAGCTAATGGTTAAAAGTATGACTTTTGCAGTAACAGAAGAGTTCATGGAAATTTCATGGTTTGCATTTAAACATGTTTAAAGTGTACTTATAAACTATTTTTTCCTTAAAGCAAACTAGGATTTATTTTGGTGCAAATACAAAATGGAAACTTGTCAAAATTGAGCTAGCTACCATATAAGCAGATTGCTTTAATTTGATGGGAAAATAGTACACACACATATATAACAAATAATATATCTAAAAACCCATCCATCAACTAAAACATTATACGTCTACATTAGTATAGTGTGTTATTTAAAGTCAATTATCTGATTAAACATTCTTTCCGCTTAATGCATAATTTTTAAATAGTATAAAATGAAATGCTACACAAAATTGAACTAATTTATACTTTAACGTATTTCTGGGTTAAATGGAACAATGAAATTTTTTAAACAAAGATACGCCCAACTCTCATTCAAATGGCATATCACCGTGTTTACACAGTATAAAGCTAAAGATATTACTCTAGTTTATTCTAATCTATTGTTAAGTATCATGCGCTGTATACCAAGTTCTTAGGGCACATGAAAAATTTTAGTTGCCAAACAGAAACTAGTAAACATATGTTCCTAATTAGTGAACAGAAAGATAATAATGATGGTCAACAACAGGCCACGTTAATGAATAAGTTGTATAGGCTAAATGTTGCTTGTAGGCTACATTAAACTCAAATGTAATAGTTTATCTTATACTCCTGGTTTGATTTGATTAGCATATGAACATGAAAGTAGGATAACTACCAAATATATATTATGCAAGTCAGGAATCATTAATTTCAAAATTTAAAGCCATGTTAAAATTAAAAAGAAAATATTAAATTACACAATTACACTTCTCTTCACTGGCCATACACAATGATTTTTTTTTTTTTTTTTTTTTTTTTGAGACAGTCTTGCTCTGTCACCAGCTGGAGTGCAGTGGCATGATCTCGGCTCACTGCAACCTCCGACTCCCTGGTTCAAGCGATTCTCCTGCCTCACCCTCCCAGGTAGCTAGGATTACAGGTGCGTGCCACCACGCCAGTTCATTTTGTATTTTTAATAGAGACGAGGTTTCACCATGTTGGCCAGGATGGTCTCAGTCCTGGCCTCTTGATAGTCCTGACCTCATAATCCACTTGCCTCAGCCTCCCCAAATTGCTGGGATTACAGGTACAATGATGCTTAATGAATGTTTAGTGAAGCATAAAGTTACCTACATCAATTAATTAAATGAACCTATGTACAGAAAACGTGTATAAATATAAGTCCATACTATTGCTTACAACTTTCTAAGAGGGTTCTTTCTTACATAGCTTTTTATTATTTTAAGTAACTAGAACCACCAAATATCAAAATTATTTGATTATGGTTATGTTCATCTAAACACAACAATAAATTTAGTATTATTATTTAGGAGTCTATTTTGCCTATAGGTGACAAACATCTCCAGACTAACATGTCAGTTTTATCAATTATATTATATTTAATTATTTAAGATTTCTTTATATGGAACATCTATAGAGATAAATAGAGGTTTTCAATAAGATGTAGTAACACTGTGATTTTTCTGTCACAGAATCTCTCTTCACTTCCTTCTAAAGAGACTAATTTGAGAGTATAGGTGTATATTAATTTTCTTGATTCTTTCAGCTGAATTACACTGGTCCAGAAGTTCAAAATCATGTGACAACAATAAGAGATACTGACAGAAGTTATTTCCAAGTTTGTACATATATTTAAAAAATTACATATATAAAACTGAGACTTTTATTTCTGTTATTTTAAAACTTTTATTTCTTGTAGCTAAAAATAAAACATAAATCTGGTAGGTAAATTTCTTATGAAATCGATCTTGAAACAGAAAATGTACTGATTTTCTTACCATTAACATTTTTTTACCCTTCCAAAGAAGGGAGGTAATAAATCATGACTTATTCCATTTTCAATGACAAAATGAAACTATGGCACTAACCAAAAACTTGCATTCTGGCATCATTTTTACAATTGCAGAGAATTGTTTCTGGGCTCATTAAAAATATATGATTCCATTGCCGCAATGGAAAGCAAACAATAACTTCTTAAAGGAGTTCTACACCACCTTTAAGATTTATTTCTTTGCTACCTCTAAATTCTGATAATTTAAAATCCATTTTAAGGTGACAAAATTTTTAAAAATTTTGGAGGAAACCTCTGTATAAATGGACAAGGCCTTTTTTTTTTTTTTTTTTTTGTAGTCAATCCAAATGTACTGGCCACTTTTTGAAATAAGATTATATGATTAGGTATTAGCAGAGACAAAGAGTTACCGCCTCCATCTTACTCTGCCCTATTTGAAAGTCTCAGGGGAGAGAAGGGAACAAGATGCCGACCTAACCTGAGTGGAGTCAGGTGAGGCATCTTTACATCTAAGAATTTTTATGACATTGAATCAGTCAACTGGGCTACACATCATCAATCAGTATTTCAGCAATTTTATACAATAAAAATAACATTAGATTATAAACCAAGAACTCTCATTTATGTTTTAGTTTATTAAATGGTTTCTGTCTTTATTCAGACATGAATCACATCACTCTCTAGCACCTGTTTTGTCCTTCACCATTTGATCTCTAACATGATTTCTAGCTTTATTACCAGTGATTGTAGGAGTCTTACGATGTTGAAAGTTCTATGAGGTCATAAAAAGGGACATGTTCCCTCCTGTAATGAAACCAAATTTAAATTTATGTCCAGATGAAACTGGACAACCACATGAGAAAAAAAGCTGTCAATGAAGTTATAAATATAGATCTTTTAAAAATATCTTTTCTTAGTTTAAAAAAAAAATGCCACTAAGTAAGTGTGTGAGATTTGATCAAGACATTTACAAAGCTGGGATCGATTTTGGGCTTAGCATTTTATGAAGGATGTAAAAAATTTGAATTAACCTGGAGGGGGAATGGTCAGAGTGGTATCATTGTTGATAACAAATAGCTCTACTTAATTAAACATGCAATTTTAAAAATACTTCTTTTGTGATTAAAGTTCCCCATTCACCATGAAGCCTTCTAGAAATTCTTGAAGAAATATGAGTAATTTCTTCTTGACATCATGCCTCCAAATAAGGATAGCTCAGGATACAATTTTCTGTCACCATTCCCTTACTTTCCCCAAAATTCAGGAAGTGATTTCTGAGATCCCTCCTTGCACAAGGCACTCAGCTAGTAAGACATTCTTGGACTTGCTCAGTGCTTGTTTAGTAGTTCTTTGTAGATATTTACATCAACGTACTATAATATTTTGAACTTCTGGAGAAAATATACCTGCCCTTGTTGCACATTTCCCATGCTAAAATCAGGCTAATAAAATTAACTTAATAAATGCTCTTAGCAAAAAGCAAATTTGAATGATGTGTTCCTCTGGCTTAAACACTTTGTAGAGGCTATTGGATATTCTCGTTATTCACTAAACTTAGTGTATAATTATAATTATAGGTTCCTGGCATATGTTAGTTGCTCAGAAATGCTTTTAGGATGTATACAGGTGCTGAATAAGTTTTATCGGACAAAAATGATGATGATAGGTAAGATAATTTCATGTTAAATATGAAATATATCCTACAATAAGAGTAAGAACATCCGCTGCCCCTCCTACTGTACTTGAAGTTCTCAAACATACATTTTTAGACCAAACTAAAAATATCAGGCACTTGCAGCTGCATTTAATTATCAATACATGTCATCATATGACACTTCAATTTCACTGGCAATCATAAAAATAGGTTACTATGCAAATCCCAATGCTTTTGCTATTTGGAGGCCAAACAAGCAGTCTGGTAGGATGCCAGTAGGTATCAGTGGGAGAATAAAGGCATTTCTTTTTGGTAATTTATTTCTAGATGTGTTTGTCCCTTTCCCTAGATAAACTCTCTCAGAGAAGACTGACATTTTTCTGTACCCTACAGAGAGATTAGTGAATGCATAATCACACAGTGACAGGTCCGGCTCCAATGTGTTTCTCATTAAATTCTCTGTCGTTCCCTCTGCGGGAAACTGGACAATTTATCAGATTTTCATACAGGGAGGTGAATTTCTGCTGAGGAGGCAACACAATGTCTTTTACTCTCCGGAGTGCAATTATGGCTGAGCTTCCCCGACAGTACTCCATTTTATGATAGGGCTGTCGTTGTAGGACGTATGCATTCTATAACTCGTTTCTATATTCTGACACCGGTTATATATTTACACTTTTTAAAGTTAGCTAGTTTTCCTACATTCGCCTTAATACAGAATGTCTGAGATTAAGCATACCTATATACTAGAATACTAATTGTACAAGGAGAATATACAAAGACTTCTCTAACAGTCACCATCTTAATGGAGCATGTGAGAGAATGAGTTTCAATTTTGGAAACAGAAAATAGTGTAAAAGCGTGTGTTCTCAGTCAATTCTTGTTTTTTCTTTTTGCATAAAAGATGAATTTCAAAGGGGAGAAAAAATATGTTTTCTGCTTAAGTAATGAAAGAATAACAATTATGGCAATAATTACCATAAATTTTACCTGAGATCTGGAGTTCCTGTAAGTTATGATTAGGAGGAAAAGTCATGCCCATTTATTTATGTTGCCACATTAGTTGTATCACTGTGTAAAACAACAGATCAGCTCTGACAGAGAGTTTGTTTTCACTTTAGATATCATGTTGCCTAAGATTCTCAGCCTTTACCATTTAGTGAGCAAGCGAACAAATGAAAAAAATGGACACGCATCCCACCTCGCTGGTGCAGAGCAGAAATCACAAGATTTTGCTACTAGTCAAGAGAGTTTAATGATTAATGATACAAAATCAACTCAGTCTAGCAAAACTCCAAGGTCCAAAGGAGCCAAGCAAACGAAAAGAATAATGATTTCTTGATTGCTAATAATTTATGGCAGAAACCACTAATAAGTTGCTTTTCTTTTTGTTTGGTATTAATTTATTTGATCCTCATAACCTTCCATCATGCAGATACTATACTATATTCCTACTTTACAATTGAGGAAAATAAGGAATAACTGAGCTTTTGATGACCAGTCAAAATAGGCAGTACCTGCCCATGGTATTAGAAGACTCTATCCTAAAGTTTGTTCTTACTGTGCATTTTCTCTCTTTCTTCTCCTTCTTTCTTTCTTTTTCTTTCTTTCTTTTTTTTTTTTTTTTTTTTACAGTTTACACATGATTTCATATATATATATATACACACTTTAAGTTCTAGGGTACATGTGCACAACGTGCAGGTTTGTTACATATGTATATATGTGTCATGTTGGTGTGCTGCTGCACTCATTAACTCATCATTTACATTAGGTATATCTCCTAATGCTCCCTCCCCCCTCCACCCTCCCCCTACCCCACGATAGGCCCTGGTGTGTGGTGTTCCCCACCTTGTGTCCAAGTGTTCTCATTGTTCGATTCCCACCTATGAGTGAGAACATGCAGTGTTTGATTTTCTGTCCTTGCGATAGTTTGCTCAGATGGTGGTTTCCAGCTTCATCCATGTCCCTAAAAAGGACATAAACTCATCATTTTTTATGGCTGCATAGTATTCCATGGTGTGTATGTGCCACTTTTTCTTAATCCAGTCTATCATTGGTGGACATTTGGGTTGGTTCCGAGTCTTTGCTATTGTGAATAGTGCCGCAATAAACATACATGTGCATGTGTCTTTTCAGCAGCATGATTTATAACCCTTTGGATATATACCCATTAATGGGATGGCTGGGTCAAATGGTATTTCTAGTTCTAGATCCTTGAGGAATCGCCACACTGTCTTCCACAATGGTTAAACTAGTTTACATTCCCACCAACAGTGTAAAAGTGTTCCTATTTCTCCACATCCTCTCCAGCACCTGTTGTTTCCTGACTTGTTAATGGTCGCCATTCTAACTGGTGTGAGATGGTATCTCATTGTGGTTTTGATTTGCATTTCTCTGATGACCACTGATGATGAGCATTTTTTCATGTTTCTGTTGGCTGTGTAAATGTGTAAATGTCTTCTTTTGAGAAGTATCTGTTCATATCCTTTGCCCACTTTTGTATGGGGTTGTTTGATTTTTTCTTGTAAATTTGTTTAAGTTCTTTGTAGATTCTGGATATTAGCCCTTTGGCAGATGGTTAGATTGCAAAAAGCATGGTACTGGTACCAAAACAGAGATATAGACCAATGGAACAGAACGGGGCCCTCAGAAATAATACCACAAATCTACAACCACCTGATCTTTGACAAACCTTACAAAAACAAGAAATAGGGAAAAAAAGATTCCCTATTTAATAAATGGTGCTGGGAAAACTGGCTAGCCATATGCAGAAAGCTGAAACTGAATCCCTTCCTTACACCTTATACAAAAATTAATTCAAGATGGATTAAAGATTTAATTGTCAAACCTAAAACCATAAAAACCTTAGAAGAAAACCTAGGCAATACCATTCAGGACACAGACATGGGCAAGGACTTCATGTCTAAAACACCAAAAGCAATGGCAACAAAAGCCAAAATTGACAAATGGGATCCAATTAAACTAAAAAGCTTCTGCACAGCAAAAGAAACTACCATCGGAGTGAACAGGCAACCCACAGAATGGGAGAAACAACTAATAAGTTTCTAATAAAAGCATTCAGTGTTCATTTAACCCCTTATACCTGGCATTATGCTGGGGTTCTGGCAATATAATTAAACATATTGGTTTCAGGGAAATTTACCTTCTTGCTGATAATATTAGGGAAGTGAACCATAGCTTTAGAATGTGATATTCAGTTCTTGGTAGGATAAAAATGACACTTACTCTTGCCAAAAAAATTTAGTTTGTTGGGTCACTGTTTACCAGGATAGACCCAAAAGCTTAAGCTATAGTTTACATTACATGTTTTAGAAGCAACTCACAAGTTTCTTTGATGCTCCTTTTGGGAATTTATAGCATTTTTAAATTGATTATTAACCTACAGTATCTTATCAAAGATGCAAGATATTTCTATGCTTATATTAAGATAATTAGGGATCCAATAGAACGTAAGAAAATTGTGTGTAGGCTTTTCTAATTCTATCTGCTATAACAAACATTTACCTTACAGCTGGGATTGGAAAAGCAATACGATCTGATTTCAGGATTGCTCAGAAATTGGAAAAAAACTGACCTGTGCTTCCCAAATTTATTTCCCAAGACAAAGATGTCTATAGCACAGAAACGTTTGCATGAATTAAAAAATCAAGATGTATTATTAAATATGGTCCTGAGTATTGCTTAACATTTCAGTTCTTTTTCTACCTGTTTGCTGGAAGCGAGAACATTGTTAACAATTTAGCACCTTTTTTTATTGAACACCACCTCCCACTGTTGGTCTTAAATAAAGGATTATATATATCAGACTTCCTTTGAGAACAGCTGCTGCTTTTTGGACTGCTAGGATTAGTGCAAACAAACCTCCCCCAGGACATTTAAGGGGGTTGGCAAATGTTGCTGTGTCTACTTTGGTTGTTATAGAGGCACCCTTGCAGTGGTTTCAGCCAGCGTTCCTGTAACATTGGCCTGCAGTCAATAAATATTTCATGTCTCTTTCCCCTAGGGTGTGCTCAGAAGACCACCCTGCAAGTTTCTGCCTCTGTGGTCACAGCTTCATGCCGTGGGCGTAAAGGTGGGTGTGCAGCCAGAGGCAGGATGTGCAGGCAAGATCCAATGTGGTTAAAATTTGGGATCACTAGTCTGGCTTTAGGGAATCTGGAGACTACTTCATGTTAACACTCATTTTAAGAGAGAAAGCATGTCCATCAGAGGACTATCATTAAGCATCAGTGTGATTCACTCAAGGGTTAATAGAAGGAAACATTCATAAGAGGCGAGGTTTCAGGTTAAGAGAGAAATAGAAGCCTCTTGTTCTTCTCACCAGAGTGTAGAATGTCTTCTTCCCCTTAGGAAGAAGACCCTCAAAGTTTCCAGAAGGTTCCAAAGGTTCCTAAAGGGACCCAAGTGGGAAAGGATCTATGTCTCCTTAGCTCTTTAAAACATGTCATGACTCATGCATCCAAACAATAATGCACTCAGTGACTGAGTGAACATCTAGTGAACCGAATGATTCAGAGATTGGTCAAGATTTATTAATTACCTAAAACAGAGACTCAAAGGCCAGGGAGTATAGAACCAGTTTTGCTTTGCTTAAGAAAATAAGAGGAAAAATAAAAATGATGTCACACGTTGATTTTGAGGCCTAATATCACTTTCCCTCCGCCCTCAGGGAGGGTAGGTCTAACTGTTGTTAGTTTCCATTTGGATGGTTTGCTTAGTTATTCCCTGTCTGTTTTCCATAGACATTGCTTGAGTACCTACTGCATGCCAAATATGCCCCAAGTGATGGGTGCAGAGATAAATAAGACCTGGTTTCTTCCCTCAAGAAGCTTGTAGTCTAGATGAGAAGATGAACAATTAAAAAAATAAGCTCTATATATCCCACGGGGGCGGAGCTGGACTACTGTAATAAGTACTGCCACCTTACTTTTGAACAGTCCTTTTTAGTTTTAATGTAGCACTTAAAGCATTCAGAATATATTTACCTGCCCTAACTAATAAGATACAGTTATTAATAGGAAATGAATGGCTTCTAAGAAGTTAGCATTTAAACCTAAGATACCTTGATGCTTGGTCCAGATTCCCTCTTTAGTGCTCATAACTCAGCTGCTGAATGTGCAGCTGCTCAAGGCTGTGCCTCTTACCCTTAGGCAACTGCCAAGGTTACATTCATTCCCAGGGTACCCTGAGGCCAATAACTAGCTGATTCAGAAATACAATGGCCTGACCCCCTTGCCACGACTTTTAATCAACACGAAGGGCCATAGCAGCTTCAAGGCACCCCTAGGATCAGCTGAGGCCTCAGTTGCTGACATAGAGAAGATAATTTTCTCCCTCCACCCTGCCTTTTTCATTTCCTTACTGGTAGGGACACAGATGCAAGACAATACTCTCGGTTAAATTTGAATTCTAGGTAAACAATTCATAATTTTTTATATAAGTATGTCCCAAATATTGCATAGGTATCCCATATGTTTATTTGCTAGGTCTGGCACTACTATGTACCATCGTAACTTTGAAGATCACTCCCTGTGAACCAACTGTGTGCTACTCTCAGCCTCAGAGTGTTGCTGGGGAATCCATTCTCTGGGAAAAGGTATTGTGGTCAGGAAGCACAAGGGAGGGCCTGGGCTGCCAAAGAAAAGTGTGAGGGGAATAAGAAGAGGATCCTCTTTCTACAGTCAGAGATGAGGGCATATTTCAACATTCTCATGGGCATAAAGAAGTTTATACTCATAAGCAAGGCAAAATTCAAAAGTTTCAGTGGTTATACAAAGCCTAAAATATTCTTTATCCAAAGCGTGATCTTGAGGCCTTAATTCTTTGTTCAGCCTCCCAAAACCTTAGCTGTATGTGTTTGTACATATAATACTAAGGCACACAGACTGTCTTTTCCTAAATTATGCAAGGCATGTGATCAATTTGGGACTTATTACTGATATTTCTTAAAGTCTCTCAAAAAGTTGATCACCCTTTCTTCATAAAACACATTTTTTACGTGTTTTACAAATTGCCACATGCACCTGGCCTTTCTACTACCTCAGCAGCTATTTCTTCCTGTCTCTTTGGCTAGCTCCTCTTTTACCTGACCTGTAAACCTTGCGGGACCCCAGGGCTCAGTTTTTGCCTCTTTTGTATTCTCTCTGTAAACTTACTTCCCATGTGATTTCACCTCTGCCTTACATACCAGATACATGCTGATGACTTCCACATTTAAATCTGCAGCCTCAACCTCTCCCAGAATTCCCCGTTCACGTAGCCAACTGCCTGTTGTAGCAATTCTGTATTGCTACAGGATATCTAACAGGCATCTGAAGCCTGACATGTTCACAACTCAACTCTTGTTCCCAAACCAGTTAAGCCTCCAGACTTCTACAGTTTAATAAACAGCACAATGATTTATTCAGTGACTCGAGCCAAAAATCTAGGAATCATCCTTGTGCCTTTCCTTTCTCTCATAACCCTCATCCAGTACACCAGCAACTCCTTTTGGCTAAACCTTTCAACAAATTCTGAGTTCTGTCACCTTTCTCTGTCTCTACTCCCTACCTCATCTTTACTTGATCTGTTGCTGTAGCTTCTCAACTGGTCTCTCTTCTTCTCACTACAGTGGATTTGACAGAGAAGTCAAAGTGAAATTTTAAAAACAGAAATCATGTCTTTTTCCTGCTCCGAACTCTTCAGTGGCTTCCCAGCCCACTAAGATGGATCTAGTCCTTTCCTCGCTCTCTTGTTCCATCCCCTAGTCTCTTCCACCTCACTAACTCTGCTTTAACCCAATGCCTGGAATGCCTTTCTCCCAGTTGTTCAGCTATTATACTCTTTCCCTCCTCAGAGATGCCTTCCCTGATGACTGTTTGAAGTGTCTTCCCTCACTTACTCCATCTCATCGCTCTTTTTATTTTTGTTAGTGCATTTTTCATGCTCCTTGATTATCTTGTATACTTTGGTGTTTACTGATTTCCTCAGGGTTATGTAAGTAGTCTGTTTCCCCCCATTAGGATGTAAACACCTTGTGTAAAGACACTTGGCTTGGCTTCTTCACTGCAGGATTTCTGGTGCCTGGTGTGAACCTGTCACAAAGGAGGTACTCGATATTTATTTATTTATTGGAATGACAATATTCCCTATTCTAGAAAAGGCTCGAGGGTTGAAAGTAAGTGAACTATACAATTAGCCAGAATGATTAGTCAAACTTTAATTCTAATAAGCTCTCCAACTGGAATGCGAAGTTTATCTGAAAATGCAATTCATTTTCTGGCCAAGCATGAAAAACCTCACAATGATTTACCGATTTTTAAGTAAGGTAAATTTTGTAGAAGGATTAGGAAAGCCTTAAACCCTAATATGGTATCACCATGTTTGCAAGCTCCCCTAGACAATTTATCTGTGCCCTTGCTGGATGTGGTCAAGAGTCTAAGGATCTGCCTTATGATCAACAGTTAAGAGTTGAACACAAAATAGCATATAATATTAATAAATACCTGTAAGGCCTAAAACTGAGACATTCACGAACAAATATGCAAATACATAACTACTCTTTGATTATTTTTAGGATAATCCACCAAAAGTAATGTGAATATCATACTTTTCTTTTTTTCCAATATTAAAAAAATTTTAATTGACACATAATTGTACGTATTAATGGGATACAATTTGATATTTCAATACACATATATAATGATCAAATTAGGGCAGCTAGCATTTCCATCATCTCATGTATTTATTTTTTTTTTGTGGTGAGAACATTCACAAGCCTCTCTTCTAGATATTTTGTATTATACAATACATTATTGTTAAGCATAGTCACCCTATTGTGCAACAGAACACTAGAACTTATTCCTTCTATCTAATTGCAACTTTGTACCTGTTGACCTACCTCTCCCATGATTCTTTCCTCCCTCCCCTCCCCACTCAGTCTCTGGTAATTACTGTTCCACTTCCTGCTTCTACAATATCAACTTTCCTATTTGTTTTTGGGTTTGACTTTTTCACATAAAATTATATCCTCCAGGTTCATCCATGTTGTCCAAACGACAGGGTTTCATTTTCTTTTATGGCTGACAACTATTTCATTGTGTATATTTACCACATTTTCTTTACGTGTTTATTCATTGTTAGACACTAATTTGATTCCATATCTTAGCTATTGTAAATAGTGCTGCAATAAACATGGGAGTGCAGATACGTTTTCAACACGTGTATTTCTGTTGGCTACATCCCTAGTAGGGGGATTGCTGGATAATAGGGTAGTTTTTAATATTTCGAAGAAATTTCCTACTGTGTTTCATAATTGCTATACTAATTTATATATAATCCCAAAAACCATGTGTAAGTGTTCCCTTTTCTCCACATCCTTGCCAATAGTTTTCTTTTGTCTTTTTTGATAATGGCCATTCTAACTAGAATGAAGTGGCATTTTGTTGTGGTTTTCATTTGTATTTAGCATAAACGATTAATGACATTCAGCATTTTTTTCATATACCTGTTGGTCATTTGTCTTCAAAGTCTACTGAGGTCGTCTGCCCACTTTTAAATTGGACGACGATGATGATGATGATGATGATGATGATGATGATGATTTGCCGTTGTTTGAGTTTCCTTTATATACCGGGTATGAGCTCCATGTCACATGTATAGTTTACAAATATTTTCTCCTATCCTGTAGGTTTTATTTTCACTCTTGTTTCATTCGCTGTATGAAAGCTTTTTCATTTGATGTAACCCCGTTTTTCTATTTTTGCTTTTGCTGCCTGTGCTTTGAGGTCTTACTTAAAAAAGTTTTGCCCAGTCCAATGTTGTCAAGTGTTTCTCCCAGAAAAATTATGCTGTGAAGCATTTCTTCCAGTAGTTTTAATAGGTGACAAAGTGCTAGCAGACCTCACTCTCAGCGCCTCCTCGGCCTCAGCGTCCACTCTGGCGGTGCTTGAGGTGCCCTTCAGCCTGCCGAGGAACCGTGGGATCCCCTCTCCGGGCTGACTGAGGCTGCAGCTCCCTCTCTCTGCTTGCCAGGTGGTGTGGAGGGGCAGGCGCGGGCGGGATCCGGGGCTGCCCGCTGTGTTCGCCTGCCGGTGTGAGTTCTGGCAGGCGCGGGCTCGGCGGGCCCCGCACATGCAGTGGCCGGCTGGCACCGCCGGCCCAGGGAGTGAGGGGCTTAGTACATGGGCCAGCAGCTGCGGAGGTTGTGCCCAGTCCCCCAGCAGTGCCTGGCCGGCCGGCGCGGCACTCAAAGTCTGGCCAGGCCCTAGCTGCCTCTCTGCGGGGCAGGGCTCTGGGACCTGCAGCCTGCCCTGTTTGAGCTCCGCCCCCTGCGGTGGGCTCCCCCGCGGCCTGAGCCTCCCGCCACAGGCGCAGGCCCCTGCTCGCTGGCACCTCATCTCATCAACAGCCCAAGGGCTGAAGAGTGCAGGTGCCACTCGGGACTGGCAGGCAGCTCCGCCTGCAGCCCTGGTGCAGGATCCACTGGGTGAAGCCCTGAACTGGATGGGGTCTTGGAGAACTTTTATATCTAGCCAGAGGATCCTATGTGCACCAGTCAGCATGCTGTGTCTAGCTCAGGGTTTGTGAATACACCAATTGGTACTCTGTATCTAGCTAATCTAGTGGAGACTTGGAGGACTAGCACTCTGACTCTGTCTAGGTCAAGGATTGTAAATGCACCAATCAGCACTCAGTGTCTAGCTCAAGGTTTGTAAATACACCAATCAGTACTCTGTGTCTAGCTCAAGGTTTGTAAAGGTACCAATTGGTACTCTGTATCTAGCTAACTCTGTATCTAGCTAACTAACGCTTTGTGACTCTGTGTCTAGCTCAAGGATTGTAAATGTACCAATCAGCACTCTGTCAAAACGAACCAATCAGCTCTCTGTAAAGCAGACCAATCAGTGCTCTGTAAAGTGGACCAATCAACTCTCTGTAAAATGGACCAATCAGCAAGATTGGGTGGGGCCAGATAAGGGAATAAAAGCAGGCTGCCCGAGCCAGCCGGCTGCAACCAGGTGGGCTCCACTTTTATAGGGGGTTTTGTTGGTCACTCGGTTCATGCTGTCTTTATGAGGTGTAAGGCTCATCAGGGAAGTGTGCAGCTTCACTCTTGAAGCAAGTGAGACCATAAACCCACTGAGAAGAACGAATAACTCCAGAGGCACAGTTTTTAAGAGCTGTAACACTCGGCAGGGTGCGGTGGCTCACGTCTGTAATCCCAGCAGTTTGGGAGGCCAAGACGGGTGGATCATGAGGTCAGGAGAGCCAGACCATCCTGGCTAACATGGTGAAACCCCATCTCTACTAAAAATACAAAAAAGGAGCTGGGTCTTGTGGCGGGCACCTGTAGTGCCAGCTACACGGGAGGCTGAGGCAGGAGAATGGCGTGAACCTGGGAGGGGGAGCTTGCAATGAGTGGAGGTGGTACCACTGCACGCCAACCTGGGTGACAGAGTGAGACTCCGTCTAAAAAAAAAAAAAAAAAAAAATAGAGCTGTAACACTTACTACGAAGGTCTGCAACTTCACTCCTGACTGGAAGACCACAAACCCGCCAGAAGGAAGAAGCTCCAGACACATCTGAACGTTTGAAGGAACAAACTCCGGACACCCCATCTTTAACAACTGTAACAGTCACCACGAGTGTCTGTCGCTTCATTCTTGAAATCAGTGAGACCAAGAACCCACCAAGTCCTGACACAGTTTTATAGTTTCAGGTAGTATTTATTGATTGATTGAGTACTCAGTTTTACTACAACAGTTGTTTCGAAAATCCTAATTTGGTCCAACTCCATTGATTGATTAGGAAACAATTTGAGCGTAAATGTAAATTTTTTATTGACGCATACGCAATTTCATCTGTGAGAAACACTAGATATTTCAGCTGAACTGAGCTATGTGGGAATACATAATATATACATCCATATCATGAGCTCAGTGAGCCATACCTATTCATATCTGTCATTACAATTTTCCATCAGATATCCCTCCTTCGAACCTGTTGTGGACTAAATTGTTTCCCCCAAAAATTCATATGTTGAAGTTCTTACCGTTAATATAACTGTATTGGGAGATGGGAGCTTTAAGGAGATAATTAAGGTTAAATGAAATCAGAAGGATGAGATACTGATCAGTTAGGACTGGTCCTTAAATCAAAGGAAGAGACACTGGAGGTCTCTTTTCCCTCATGCACAGAAAAACAGCAAGTGAGGACAAAGCAACAAGGCAACCCTCTGTAAGCTGGCAAAAGAGCCCTCAACAGGAACTGAATCTGTTGTCACTTTGATCTGGGACTTTCAGCTTCCAGAACTGAAAAAATAAATTTGTTGTTTAACCCACCTAGTCTGTGGTATTTTGTTATGGCAGCCTGGGAAGGCTAATACAAACCACTTGACTATACCTCACAAGCCGCAACCCTTTCTATTGCTACCCTAGCCATGCAGCCCAGCATGCATCCTATTGATGTCCCTCTCTATGCTTTTTTGAATTTTTTCTGTTTTATCTTTTCTTTTTCTCTCTTTATCTTTCTTTTGTGATAGCTTTTTTTGCTCAGTTTATTTCTTCTCTTCTTGTTTTACACAGAATACACTAGAAATTTAAGTACAGGCAAACTTCAGACCATTTTAAAGGTAAGATGCCCTATTTATTTGTATATTTCTTAAACTTTTAACATGTTTAAAACTATGTGTACTTTTTATTGGGCTCTTACCCTTTTTTCCATGTCTCTGACGAAGGTTTGTTTGTTTTTTGAAATGGAGTCTGACTGCGTTGCCCAGGCTGGAGTGCAGTGGTGGGATCTCGGCTCACTGCAAGCTCCACCTCCCAGATTCATGCCATTCTCCTGACTCAGCCTCCTGAGGAGCTGGGGCTACAGGCGCCCGCCACCATGCCCGGTTAATTTTTTGTATTTTTAGTAAAGACAGTGTTTCACCATTTCAGCGAGAATGGTCTTGATCTTCTGATCTCTCGATCTGCCCACCTTGGCCTCCCAAAGTGCTGGGATTATAGGCGTGAGCCACCGCGCCCGGCCAGTTTTGTCTTTTAATTTTATTTATTTATTTATTTATTTATTTATTTTTATTTTACTTTAAGTTCCGGGATACACATGCAAAACATGTTTGTTTGTTTACGTAGGCTTGTTACATAGGTATATGTGTGCCATGGTGGTTCGCTGCACCTATCAACCTATCATCTGGGTTTTAAGCCGCGCATGCATTAGCTATTTGTCCTACTGCTCTCCCTCCCCTTGCCCCCAATCCCCAACTAGCCCCAGTGTGTGTCGTTCCCCTCCCTGTGTTCCCATTGTTTAATGCCCACTTATGAGTGAGAAAATGTAGTGTTTGGGTTTCTGCTCCTGCATTAGTTTGCTGAGAATGATGACTTTCAGCTTCATCTATTTCCACGCAAAGGACACGATCTCATCCCTTTCTATGGCTGCATAGTATTCCATGGTGTGTTTGTACCACATTTGCTTTATCTAGTATAGTATTGATGGGCATTTGGCTTGGTTCTGCGTTTTGTCTATTGTGAATAGTGCTGCCTCATGAAGTTTTTGAGTATTAATCCCTTAACCCCGTTTTCTTATGAGTCCTGTGGTGTTTATTCCATAATTTTGCATTTTGCAGTGATTTTTTTTGAGAAATATATGTTGAGCTATAACAGAAATGACTGGCTTTTACCCTCACAAAAACTTAGTAAGGCAGAAGAATGTATCCTTATTTTACAGATGAAGCAGAAGATTGAAGCATTAGGTATAAGCCACAATGTGTTCTTTACTGTGCCGAATATACTTTTGTCTTGAATCTTCTGATATTAACTTTTATTTTTTAATGTTAGTAACTAGCTTTCATCTGATCAACTTTTAAAAAATCGTATTTTGTAGTATATTTATCTTGGCACAAGGAAATGAGGACATGGCCTAGATAATTTAGGTCCAAAGTCAACCATTAACCATATAATCTAGATTAAAATTTTAAATAGTATGCTGTTCTTACTGGACTCAATTAACTGAGTTGGCAATTGCTTGATGCATGCTTCATTTTATCTTGCGTGTCATATACACATTATTAAATAATATCAGTTTCAAATTAAACAGACAGCAGCAATTAAAAATTAATTATATTAACATAAATAACCATTTTAAATATAATTTTAAGAAGCTATGCATTTTGTTAACAGCTAGTATTTATCAAACTTACTATATACAGGTGTATAAAAATGACTAGAGAAGTCTTATTCTTTCTCTGGTTATTCCATGTGTTTTGTCTTATTGGTTGTACAAGTTTTCTACAGCTGGGAGCCATTTGTGTTCTCTGCTCTATAAAGGAAAGAACTGGGACTGGCCATAGAAATTTATTCTTGAACTTAGGTCTGCCACAAATTAACTGAAAGGGCTTGGACATCTTATTGGGGTTTGACCTGATAAATTGTAAAGTTTCCTAGCAATGAGATCTGGATTTTCTGTTGCTTCCTCTCTAACTCGGTTTCCGAATTGGATACTTTTAGGACTGAACTGTCTGTTCAGACTGTAAATGTTATCATGAAGAACTCTGTTCTTTCACCATAATTCCCCAGACTTCTGTAAACTCCCTTTAGAAAGACACTGGTGTATAGATACGAATAAGAGAAAGTGTTCTCTTAGAACACACAGTCAATCAAACTTTTGAACCTGGTGCACTCAGAAAAATGATCTATTTAATAGTTATGAACTACGAGGTGTGGGGGGAGGGGAGGATGCCGGTAAGACATAGTTTAATTAGTACAGTTGATTAAATGGACAAAAAATTAACAAACATTTCTTCACATCCCTTGCTGGTGTAAGTCAATCCTCTAAGGTCTTTTAACATCATTGCATTCTGGGGTAGAAAGAATCAATGAGATGATTCTACCTTAGGGGTAATCAAAAACATGAAACTCTCCTATGAGGTTTAAGTCTTACCTTCAGCTTGACTCTCCCAAGATAGAACATCCTCCCACCAATCTCTGATACAGAAGCTCACTTCTTTCCTAAGACTCTTTGATTCTTTCTCAGAATAAATTCTTTTGGAATGAAAAGAGAAAGAGAAGGAAAAAAATCAGTTATAAACACAAACATGACAACAAACCAAGGCAAAGATAGAAATGCATACACAAAGACATAAAAAGTTGGAATAAATTGCTGCTAAGGCACTATTCAAATATAAGGTTTTATAAAATACATAACCTCATAGTTGTAACCATGTTGGCTGACCAGCTGCTACATTAATTGTCAATTAAGACATTTGATTAAAAGCTCACTAAAGTGGAAAACGATGGTAATAGCCCTTATAAGAACTGAGCTTAAGATGCGCTTAAATATTTCCACAACAAGCCACACATTCAGTAGTAAGGCACTCATTCAAAAGCATATGATCTTGTGTCTAACAGGTTTTTAAAGACTATTTTCCACATATCTTGAGTAGAAGAAATGAGAACACTATTATCAACAGCAACAAAATGAGCAGACTGCTGAATGCCACAAAAGATGGTTTGTTTTGTCTTCAAAAAACAATCGAGGGCAAAAGAAAGGGCACTTGAAAAATGACATGCATATTTTTAGCAGAAGTGATGACCACTCATATGATTTAACAGAAAATATGTCACATCTACATAATAGCTTCATATTTGCTATTGTGCTAATTGAACTATGTACTTTTGATGCATTCCCTATTCATCTTAAAGTGTGGGTAACAAATGATGGAAGTCAACAGTCACGGCAATTGGACACACAGGATATCTTTATTCTATGACTCTGAGTCAGTCTTCTCAGTGGATTACTAAACACATTCCAGAAATCTCATAAGTTACTACTGGTTTAAAAATGGATATAATTAAATATGAGTAAACCTACCGCAGAGCTTGATGTAATCCTTAGGCTAATTAACACAAACTATTTACAACAGACTTTTATTCCACTTTTTTAAAGATTGCTTATATGTTACTACAAGTTCATAGACCTTCCCATCACAAAAGTGACCACCTCCCCAACATATTCATACAAAGAGAGGAGATACCTGCATTGTAACCAGTCTAGGTGAGGTAGATCCAGTAACTATGGTTGTAAACTTTAACCAGAGTCAACCTAAGATCTGGGAATCTTTAATGAATTTCATTATTTTGAAGGTTTACCAGTAGATACCTCCGGGTTTAGAAGTACTGTGATTTAGAGCAATAACTTCCAATTCTTAAGATCTGATTGCCTCAACTAGGTTGTTTTTTAAAAATTGCGGTATTACCAGCTGTTCTCCATGGTGAGGGAAGAGATAATTCATTCCCCAAATTGTTTTTCATTTCAGGTCTGACAGAGTGTTACTAAATTCTTTAAAATAAGGCTCCTTTTCTTGCTGTCTCCAAACTTGCTCTTAACTCAGACACTAACTTTCTGTATTAAGACTTTCCCCCCGCCATGCTATGTGAACTACATAGAAGACCTATGAAAGAATAGGACATTTCTGGATAATTTGTTCTATCTTTGCATTCATATTCAGTACCAGGTACCGTACTGAGTGCTTTCATCTTCTCTCTTCAATTCTCATGACAATGGCATGTGTATGAGTAATTTCGTCTCTTTTAGGTTGAAGAGACTGAGATTGAATAATTATATAAATTCCCATGGTTCACAAGGCAAAGCTCATATTCAATTATTCTCCTGTCTTTTAGTTCAATATTAGAAGAATGGTTATTAATTACTAAGTTTTAGTTTATACAGTATGTTCATCTTTGATATGTACATTCATAGTATGTTACATAGTTCAAAACCTAAATTTTTCCTCCTCTATTGAGAGAGATATGAGAGTGCTCTAGGTTTAGAAAAGAAGAGCAAATGGTCAGATCTAAGTTTGGTTCACTGAGCCAAAACAAGAAAAGTGTATGAATTTATGTGCTGGTATAAACAAATGTTGCACCAAGCACTGAGGAATTACTTGACCAAATGAGAGGTTGGTTACGGAATTCAGATATTGAGGTGACCTGCTTTAGTCATCCTATACTTCTAGAGGTGCCCGCCGATGTTTGGTATTTTTAATGCTTCTTACTTGTCCATTCTGATCTTTGAAAAATAACACAGAATTTTTTCCCATAGTTACACCTAGAGTTATGCCTGGTGTACTTCCATATTAGGGATTAAAATCAACTTTGATGATTTTTTTTTTTTTCTTGGCATCAGAGATTCAGAAAACAAATTTCAGAAATCAGTTGTCAGTAAACCCAGGATCCAAATTCTGTCTTCGAGATACCTTAGGGTCATTATAATTTGAGCTGATAGTAGTTTAGGAGTGGTTGAGAATATTTCCCTTTTTCTTACCTGTCAAGATGCAGTTGATACATCACAGATCCCTAAGCTATGTAGGGAACTCTCCCCTTAATTCCATCCACTTCATTTCTAAGCATCTGTAATAGTCACAGCTGGGTTCAGTGAGAGTTCTGCTTGCTAGAAGTGTGAGATCATGCCCTAAGTAATTACAGTGAGCATGCAGTGAAAATATGTGGTGAATATAATGTCAGGAAATCATGCAAATTTTATTATCATCAGTGAAGTGGTGGCTGGTGGAGAACTTGTCAGTAGTTGCAACTTGAAGCCTCTAATTACCTTGATTTACTTGTAGTACCATTCATAACCTTGCTTCCGTGCTGTTCCTGACAGCACTTTTGCATTTTACAAGAAAGGAATAATGCCATGTAAATAATTTAAAAACAATAAATCATTTAGAGTGGCTTTAAACCAAAACCTAATGCAGTAGCTGGCTGAGTATTTGCTCCACTTGACAGGTAGCTGGCATGCAAGGATTCATCTGTGTCTAAGAGGTACTTACTTTTAAATTCAGAAATCCAAAACAGGCAGGCTGAAGAAAAATGAGACCTAAGCCTTCTCCATGCTGAATAGTCCATTTCACCTCACTGAGGCGAAATGGGAAACAGGGAAATTAAATTCTACATGGGATAATTCTACTTCAAACCCAGATTTGCTGAGTTATGCTAGGTAAATGACTAATTAAGGCTGATTCTAGAGCAGAGCTGGCTGAGTGTTGGAGGAATATACAAACATGCCGGAGGCACCACCCCCACCCACGCAAGAGCTGAGGGAGAGGCTGGAGAGGCTGGGAGCAGGATGAGAGAACAGGGCTAATATATTACCAGTTCAGGGAAGGCGACACTCATTTCTCTCTGGTCATTTCTAATCACACAAGACAAGGCAGATAATGAAAATGAAAAATCCTTTGAAAAACTCCTACTTAACAAAAAAAGGTAGGATGACTTCCTTTAGCCAGAGGGGGAACTGGGGCTGGCAGCTGCCTCCGGACAGTTGCGTTCCATGAGTGCCAAGCATGTTATTATCTCTTTTAATCCTCCCAACAATTCTCTGAGGTAGGCATGATTATTCCCTTTTATACATAAGGACAAAACCTGAGCTAGATTAAGTAATTTGCCTGAGATCACCAGCTAGGAAGTGACTATAAGGATTAAGTCTGAATCTGTCTGACTCAGGCAGCTAGCTCTCCCTGTCTATCCCCTGCTTTGCCCTCTCTTCCAACCCAATTTCTTTCTTAGCTCAATCTATAAATTCACCTACATCGGTGACATATTTTTAAGATAGTCCTGTGAACATTCAGAATGATGGCGTACCTGGGGTGAAAAGGGGTTCTAAAATCACCCAGTTGGGCTATGTCTGAAACATCCCCTCTTTACCTTCCAGAAAGGCTCTCCTAGTTTATTCTGCCTGAATACGCTCATGATAGGGCAGTAGGCACACAGGCAGCGTGTCTGACACAGGTAACAGCTCCATTTCTTCTTCAACATTGCTCCTACCCCCTAGGGTTCTTCTTCCCAAGTTCCCAGGCACCTTATTTCCCTTGGTATGTCTTTCTCTTTCAGGGGAAACCTTGCCAGGTCTGTTAAAACCCCAAAGTGTTTATTTCTTTCTTCCAAAATACCAACATTCACATATGTATGTCCCTGGAGCAGTGGTTCTCCAACTTTCGTCCGCATAAAAATCACCTGAAAGGCTTGTGAAAACACAGATTGCTGTCTTGTGAATTAAAAATTCACAATGTAATGCTTTGGTTCATAGTAGGCAGTCAGTGAATGTTAGTTCATTTTTTAATTGTAAATTTTTAATGATCCACGTATTTTCTTTTTTCTTTTTTTTTTTCCTTTTTTTGAGACAGAGTCTCGCTCTGTCACCCAGGCTGCAGTGCAGTGCCATAATCCTGACTCATTGCAGCCTCCGCCTCCTAGGTTCAATCATTTCTCCTGCCTTAGCCTCCCGAGTAGTTGGGACTACAGGCACATGCCACCATGCCTGGACAATTTTTGTGTTTTTAGTAGGGACACAGTTTCACCATTTTGGTCAGGCTGGTCTTGAACTCCTGGCCTCAAGTGATTTGTCTGCCTTGGCCTCCCAAAGTGCTGGGATTACAGGCGTGAGTCACCGCCCCTGGCCTGATTCACATATTTTCTTGATTTGAGTTTATGCTGGCACTCCCCAGACTTTAGGTTTCAGTTTTCATTTATCAGCAGGAGTTTCCTTGGATTAATGAATTTAGAAGGAGGAAAATTAGGGGAATATTTTATCCGTTTATTTATACTGTGTGAAGAGGCAAAATGTAACATACTTGCTACCCATGTCTACGTGGCATGGACAGGAGACATTGTAGTGTCACCACAGTGGTGCTACATTTATATCTTTAGAAGAGTACTCCTTTCAAACATTATTTGAAATGTTCTGAGGAAAAGAGGGTTATTCTGTAAGAACTAAAAGCAAATGGCAGAGTCTTGCTGGCAAAATCTGCTAGGAGGTTACTCATGCTATTGAGAGGTCAGTACATTTGCTAGCCGTGAGTCACTGATGAGAAAGGAAGTAGTCAGGGACTTGGTAGAGTGAGTTATCAAAGAATTTTGCCTTCCACAGAAAAAAATCATTATAGAGGAAGGAATCCAGTAGGGTTTTATCAACTGCTAAGGGTTCTCAAAGTGTGACCCCAGGACCAGTAGCAACAGCATTACCTGGGGTCTTTGAAATGCAAATTCTCTAGTCTCACCCCAGATCTTCTGAACTTCGGGCATGGGGCCCAGAAATCCGTTTCAGCAATTTCTCCAGTTGATTCTGATGAGCAGGAAAGTTTGAGAACACTTTTTGTTCTCTAACAAACTTTCTAATCTTTTTGTTACTTTCTAATCTTTTTGTTACTTTATTTAGAAAACTGAGAGTTTTCTAAATAAAGTAACAAAAAGATTAGAAAGTGCATTGACCTAACATTTGAGCTGTGAGTCTGGTCTACCATCTCTGGCAGAGTCTTTCATAAGGACAATTAAAACGAGCAGATGCTCAAGAAGAAAGGTCCCGTAGCTCTCCTCTGGAGTGTGGGGATTCTCAGCCCTGATTAGACGTTAAAATCACTTGGGGGCACTTAAAAAGAAATATTATTCTGTTTTTTACAATAATAGTAATAACAATAAAATACTGTTCCAGGCTACCTGCTGGCAATTCTTAGTCCATTGTTGTAAGGTGGTGCCCCTTGTTTCCGTATTTTTGAATTCTTCAGCTAACTCCAATGTGAAGGTCTGAGTTGTGAGTTACTGTGCTAGAGACTTGAGGCTGTGAACATGGCAAAACTTAATACTGTGAGAGAAAGTTAATAATATTTCCTTAAAGCACGATTTAATTAAATACTGGATAATAAACACCTACCATTTAGCTGAGTTATTAAAGCTCATGTCCCAATGAGGAAACTCTACAGAATGCAAACCACTGTCATTGCTTCTAGTATGAACAGGCTGTTCCTAGTATGAGAGGCTGTTATGCAGCCTTTCCAGGGCTCCTGGGCATTAGAAATGTCTACCCTTAAATCAAGCCCACTACCCCCTTTGCGACTATTTTCTGAGGGGAAAATAAAAAAGTTCATGGAAAGAACTTTGGTTTCAGAGTGTGACAATCTGCACTGTGGCACCTGTCTTGCCATTAACAAGCCCCATAATGGCCAGACGTGGTGGCTCGCACCCATCATCTCAGCACTTTGGGAGGCTGAGCAGGGAGGATTGCTTGAGCTAGGAATTTAAGACTAGCCTGGGCAACATGGCAAGACTCCATCTCTCTACAAAATAATAATAATAATAAATAATAAATAAATAAAAAAACACTGGGTATGGTGTTGCCCACCTGTAGTCCCAGCTATTCAGGAGGCTGAGGTGGGAGGATAACGTGAGCCCAGAAGGTTGAGGCTACAGTGAACCGTGTTTGTGCCACTGCACTACAGCCTACATGATGGAGTAAGACCTTGTCTCAAGAAAACCCAAAAAACAAACAAAAACAAACAAACAAACAAAAAAAACTTCACAATAAGGCAAATAACATAAATATTCTGCACCTGTTCCTTTATCTGTCTTGCTCAATAAGTTTCCTCCCAGCTCAGAAATCACAGCTTTGCTTGTAGTTTTGCTTCATAGAAAGTGGCTATTTGTATATTTATGTATTATTAAGAGACCACATAGTCCATTGCATCATAGATCTCAATCCCCAAGTCTTATTCCTTTGGCTTTTTCATTTATTAAAGTTAAACTTTTGCTTTTTGGTAAATAAGACAGATGGTCTAAAGGAAATGTAGAAATTGCCAGAATTATGTTCATACTGGGAACTAAGAGACTCCATGTTATCTCACCCAACTGTAAAATCACAAAAGCCACCAGGAGCAACCCATTAAGTTACCTGTGAAATCAAGTTTTCATGAAAGAAAGGGAGTTGCCCATAGAAAGTAAGAAGCATCTCAGGCTGCATTTTTTTTTTTTAATACACTACTGCTAGATGTGCTTCCGTTTGATTTTGTGATTCTTTCTTATTATGAAGCCAATTTATAAGCTAAGACTGAGAAGGGATTGGATGCAGCACATTCCTTTCCTCTCATAAATGATGGTCGAGGTAGTGTGTGATTCTGATACATATGAAGTGTATCACGCAATTATTATGCTCCATCCATCATGACTGGTTTCAGCTGCTGGGTTTGGCAACCATGCAAGGAACAGATTCTAAATGGAGTACTTAGGAAGGAGACAGATACAGCCTCTGTCTTTATTACCTTGTACTTTATCCCTCTTACATTTAATGTAAATATTCCTTCTGCTGTACCATAAAAGGTATTTTTCTTTTATCATCTCTCTCTCTCCTTCATTTCTTTCTTCCTTCTCTCTTACTCTAATGTATCTTCAACTATTAAACCAGAAAATGTCATTTGAAAGTTTCATGTAAACTTTTATTTTTGTTGAGGCACAGGTAAATCAATAAATGCCAATTTTGATTTACATGATTTTGACAAACTTTGATTCACATGCGTATACACACACACACACACACACACACACACACACATTTGCTGCCTCCTTAGCAAAACCATCTTCCGTTTAACCAAAACATGGCCTTGGAGGTAGTCCCATGACCCAGTGCTAGAGGATGAACCAAGAAGTATTGGACCAGCAGAAATAAGACTTCGTGAGATAAAGATGCACAATACCTTCTAATTAGCATGACAACTGATTGTTACCAGGGAATATGGAAATATATTTATTGGATTTCAAAAAAAATTCTTTATGTAATTAGCAAAGGAGACTTAAAATGGTATTTTAATTCAGTAAGTAAAGCCTACATTATAACTCTCTTATTTGGATCTCTGTAGTTTGTAAGGAATGATTTTTGGTTATAACACCCATTTAAAACAATATTTTGACACATACTGAATTTAGAAATAGCTTTCAATAGTTATACCACAAAGTGTTAGACCAAATCTTTTTAAAAAATAAAATGTTCAATCATATTGGTCTTAATAAAATGTTAATAACATTAGAGAGCAAAATTATTTCAACTATTGATAAGTAGCAATTATTTAAATATAGCAAATTGCATTTTACCCCATCTTTTTCAGTTTCCATCTCTTGTATTTATTACACACATGCTATATATAACATGTATTACATATATAATATATTGACATTTTATATTCATATGGAGGACCGCTTTTCTAGAGGACAATCTATGACAATTGGTAATGAAGAAAGATCCTAAGTAGATGAATGAAGGTAGTGTGACTTCACAAACAGGGAGCTGCAGTGCTTTTATGAAAACTAAACAACCAAACCAAAAACTAAGGAACAAAAACTCCTGTTGAGGGCTTAGTAAGAAGGATATGGCTTTAATTCAGCAAGAGAGATACAAACTATATATCAAGACATGTTCTCCAACTGTGAGTTGTGAGGTATTTCAAATACATAAAAGTTTGTCAAGAAGAGTTACTTTGGTGACATAATTTGTGTGGCAGCTAAGAAGCTTGGGGAATTGGATGCCGAAGAGACGTCTCACGATCTATTTTATGTTCACTAAATATTTTATGATGTTTAGTCATATCTCCTGTATTCTATCATATCTGGATGTAAACAACAAAAATTTGGGGTGAGAGAAGTTTCAAGCTAAAACAAAGATGGATGGATTAATAGTGAGATGGATGGGTAAGTAGATGGATGAGGGCTATTTTAGCATATACAACTCCAGTCCCAAGTCTCTGTATCCTTTTAAATCAACATTACTAGTAAAAAATTGTTTGAGCCCACAACCTGAATTTTTTATATTTATTCAAAAGTTATATATAAGTACCACTGTATCAATACATATTTATCAGCAATACATACAAAAACAATGTAAAATATTTTATACTAGTTTCTAGCATATCTAATGGGAAATTTTTCTTGCAATAGTCAACATTTTAATCTACTTTATCTTCTATCTTTCATCAGGAGATGTAATTCTTGTTCACTGACACTTTTTGAGCTCCTACTATGTTCTAAGTACTGTGTTAAGCTGTCTAGGTGATTGTCATATCTCGTCTACTGTGTGCTTAGTACCTCTGAAAAGGACGCAGCCTACACGTAATAGCAGCTATTAATGTGGATATATGGTTCAATGCGGACTATGGTTGTCATCTTTTTTTCTTCCATCCAGAGAGTACTGCCTTCTTGGAAGTAAAGGAGGCAATAAACTGAATGCTAAGGTAGAGAAGTTTAAAAATCATGTATACACAAATGTATGTGTATATTTTATATACTAAATCTAAAGTATTTCATTAATATCAATAGTAAACATTATAAATGAATGTTATAAATGAGGAATTTATAGTATATTCCTATTAGTCTCAATTATAATTAAAATTAATGTATGTAATGCATGTAAATTATTAGTGTATATTTTTAGGTAAGTAGCCTAAGGACAGGAACAAAATTCAAAGTCCGTTTGAGAACTTACTATGTTCCAAGCACTGTGACACATTTTTCTATGTGCATTTTCTCATTTAACTCTCTCAAACACCTGATAAGCTAGGTACATCTATTATTCCCAGTTTATAAATAAGAGAACAGGCTTAGGAGAGATTTTGTAATTTTCCCAGTATGATATAGCCACAGAAGGGCAGATATAAGATTAAAATCTACATCATCCTGGTGAATAGCTAAGGCTCTGGGATCAATTCTAGATTGATTTTCCTTCCTCTTTATTAATATGGTTGCTTCAGTGCTCCATTGAGATTAAAATCAACAGGATTTAAATACCATTTATAGGGGCATGTTCAGATAAGTCACTTGTAAATAAACATTCTTGTGGTTTTCTTTATTATGAATTAATGATAACTTAGGCTATCAACTCTGCCAGATTTTAATATACATTTGATAACTGTTTTTATAACAGTTAAAACTTGACTTGAAAAAAATGTAGGGGTAGATAATTGCTAAAAATATGAAATACAACCTGCCAGGCTAGGAGACTAATTGCTTCAAGCTTCCTTGTGAGTACATATATTTCCTTCATAGAAGCACGTAATGTAAAATATCTAAGAACAGAGCTGAAGCTGTATTACAGATTAATCTTCTCCTTCTGGTGAAAGAGTTTAACAGTACTCTAAGTGTAGCGTCTTTGTCTCTTTTTGTCTCTCAGTCTCTTTCTTTGTCAGTGTTTCTGTCTCCTGATATATTAAACCACTTAAAAGAGACAATATTTTTGTGGAAAAACTTCATGGTCATACTCGTCGTAACATGTCCTAAGTTCTGGAGGTCACAGCCTAGGATCAAGAGGTTGTCCCTAAACTCAGTCTCCTCTGTGGTAAAACACCAACCTGTCAGCTGAACTATTGAATGAGTGCCTCAGAAACATAATTCTAACGAATGCAACCATATGTGAATGATACATGGATTTTGGACAGAAACAGAGAGACATGCTAAAAGCTTCATAGTGTTCCCAGAACACTATAATTCTTGACTAATTTTTATTAGTTTGGTATCAGCTTTGTGCCAAATGTAGGCAGTTTTTATGTTTTAACCCAATCTGTAGCAAAGTGATTGCAGAAGCAGATTTCTACGTAGAAGGGAAAAAGTAGCCATACATGGTAAGTATTTACATTTTATGATGTGGGGGATACCTACATTAAGAATTTAATTTGTCTTTTGCAGACAGATGTTCTGTTGTATTATTTATATTGCTACAAACTTATTGCCACTTCCTCTCAGTGATGAGACTAATGGTGTTCTATACTTTTGCTATGAAAAATCATGTTATAGAGAAACTTGTCTCATTTTATGAAATCAAAGACGACTGGTCCTGTGATTGGTTAGGTAATGTAATCTTCTCAGAATAAATAGTAATAACATCTTTATTTTAGCAGGAAAGTAAGAGCTTTACTATGTAGAAGTATAGTAGTCAAAGGAAACAATTGTCCAAACAATTTATATTAAAGAAGAGAAAACAAAAAGAAGAAAAAAGAGAATGTTTTCTTAGAGATAATCATATACCTCATGCACTTTGTAACAACATTTCAGACAATGATGGATCACATATACAATGGTGGCCCCGTAAGATTATAATACCACATTTTTACTAAATTTTTTAATATTTAGATATGTTTAGATACAAAAATACTTACCATTGTGCTACAATTGCCTACAGTATTCAGTACAGTAACATGTACAGGTTTGTGGCCCAGGAGCAATAGGCTATACCATAGAGTCTAGGTGTGTAGGAGGCTGGACCATCTAGGTTTGTGGAAGTGCATTCTATGATGTTTGCTCAATGACAAAACCACCTAACAATGCATTTCTCAAAATCTATCCTTGTCGGTAAGCAACATATGACGGTATTAGTGAAAACTAGATTTTCACCAGATGACAAATCCAGATAGCTAAATTCTTATATCTGAATATAGTACCTGCAACTGCTTCATTTAAGGCCAAAACGTTTTAAATAATTATTTTAAAAAGGGATTATTAACAAATACAACTATCTCTATTTGAGATGACATAGTTTTTATATATATATAAAATTCTAAATAATCCGCTAAAAATCTGTGACTAACAGTCTCAACTAGATCGTGACATACGAATCAATATTTAAAAATCAATTACATTTTCGCACTTGCAATGAACAGTCCAAAAATGAAATAGAGTAAACAATTTCATTTACAATAACCTCAAAAGAAATACAATTCTTAGGAATAAATTTGACAAAAGAAGTGTGATACTAATACTCTGAAAACTACAAAACATTATTGAAAGAAATTAAAAATCTAAGTACACAGAAATATATCCTGTATTCATGGATTGGAAGACTTAATATTGCTAAGATGGCATTATTCCCCAAACTAATTTATAGATTCAACACAACCCCCATGGTAATGGAGCTGGCTTCTTTGTAGATCCTACAATGCATACAGAAACTCAAAGAACCTAAAATAGTCAAAGTAATTTTAAAAAAGAAGAACAAAGTGGGAGGAGTTGGACTTCCCAATTTCAAAATTTACTATGAAGCAGTAGTAATCAAGACAATATTGGCATAAGAATATGCATATAGATCCATGGAATAGCATCGAGAGTCCAGAAGGAAACCCATATGTCTGTGGTCAATTGATTTTCACTGAGAGTGCTAAGACCGTTCAATGAGGAGAGAAGAGTTTGTTCAATAAACAGTGCTGAGACAACTGGAAAGTCACAGGAAAAAGAATAAATTTGGGCTACTACCTCATACTCCATATGAAAATCAACTTGAAGTGCATCAATTAAATATGAATGCTGAAACTATAAAACTCTTAGAAGAAAACATAAGGATAAATTTTCATGACCTTGAATTTGGCAATGGTTTTCTAGATACATTACCAAAAGAATGAACATCAAAAGAAAAAATACATTAATTAGACTATCAAAATTGAAACCCTTTGTGCTTCAAAGGATATTATCAAAAAAGTGAAAAGACAACCCTCAGAATGACAGAAATTATTTGCAAAACATATCTGATAGGGAGATCATGTCAAGAATATGGAAATAACGTGTACAATTCAATAATAAAAAGACAACCCAGCTGAAAAATGGTTAAAGAATATGAAAGGACATTTTTTCAACAAAGATACACAAATGGCCAAAAGGCACATGAAGAGATGTTTAATATTTTTAGTCATCAGAAAAATCTAAATCAAAACCACAAATGAGATGCCACTTCACATTCACTTGGTTGGTTATAATCAAAAGTCAGAGAATAACAAGTGTTAACAAGATGTGAAAATTTTGGAACCCTTCTAAACTGCTGGTAGGAATATAAAATAGTGCAGCTAGTTTGGAAGGCAGTGTGGTGGTTCCTCAAAAATTTATACATGGAGTTATCATTTGACCCATCAATTATACTCCTAGGTATACACCCAAGAAAAATGAAAACATATGTCCATGCAAAAATGTGTACATCAATATTTATAATAGCATTATTCATAATAGCCAAGAGATGGAATCAGCCCAAATGATTATCAACTGATGAATGGATAAACAAAATGTGGTATATCTATATAATGGGACATTTTCAACCAGTAATAGATATGAAGTACTGATACATGCTACAAGTTGATAAAATATTATATTAAGAGAAAGAATTCGGTCCAAAAAAAAAACACGTTACATGATTCTATTTATATAAAATGTTCAGAATAGGCAAATCTGTAGAGATGGAATATAAATTTGTGGTTGCCTGGGGCTGGGGGTGGGAGTTTGGGTGTTTTGTGAGATGATAACTGGAGTACAGGGTTTCTTTGGGGGATGTTAAAATGTTCTAAAACTGATTATGTTAATTGAGTGCACAACTCTGTGAATATACTAAAAACTATTGAATTACAGAGTGTAAATTTGTGAATTGTGTGTAATGCGAGCTATATTTCAATGAAGCTTTTGCCAAAACAGTATTACCTCTGAGGCAACAGTTACACAATTTTGGTATTAAGTATTCAGCCCTCTCCACATGGGTTTTTCAGTTGTATGTGTGCAAAATAACCTTAAATTTTAGGCTTTCTTTTTTTTTTTGAAAAGGACTTTATTTGGTCTGGATAAGCAAATGTCCAATGCACTTTCAAAATACATTCATTTAAACTTGGTTTGTGACTTATCAGCATTTTGAAGTTAATGGTTGAAAAGGTCAAGAGATGTGAAATAGGAGAACAAATTCTTTAGACATTTTTCTTTTTAAAACAGGTGCACCCTATCCTGAGAAACAGTTGGTGTAACCCTTATATCCATTTTTGTTGTTGTTGACATCTCAGCAGAAAATACTATTTTCAGAAAGTATTGTTTTGCCAATGAGTTATACATTTACAACCTATCGTTCTTACCCAGCTATGAAAATTATCTTAGGGCCGTGCACCAGAATCCTGAATTGCTGGTGTAAGAGCCGATTCTGTTTGCTTCTTGTCTCTCTTTTTTGCCTGTGCACCTTTCTACTTAATAAATCTGAAAAATGTATTAGTCACAGCGGTTTTGGATTCTGCTTTCCTAAAGCTCTGTTCTAAGTGAGCTGTTGCACTTCTAAATGAAAATTTCCCTGTTCTTTGCCATCTTTCACCCTGTGCTTTTTCAGACCTAAAATGTCCAAGTATCAAGCAGATGAAATTACATTTGGAACATAGGTTTGGTAGGAAATGACTCCATGCTTTCAGCAGATCTGTAGTTTCTTTTTTAAAAAAAAAAACAAACAACAAAAAAAAAAAACACAAGGGACTGTTAATAAAAGATTCATTGAATCCAGTCCTTTTTCTCAAGTAACTCCTGTGTTTAGATAAAATACTTAATGCTGTAAAATAAAAGCAGTGCAGGCTATTTGCTGAGATACCTGAATGGTTATAGTAGACTATATTTTTGTTTAATTATTTAGAGGAGAGGGGTTTTAGGTACACTTGGATATACTTGAATATCTTTGTATGTGTGTGTGGCGGGGGTGGGGAAGGGCATTTGGACTAAAGTGGCTAAAACACTTCTTCTGATCCCGTTTGGCAGAAGGTAAAAACGACTTTCTGTTTGCAAGGATCTTGTGCCTATGGAGCATCAGGCAAGGACATTCTGTTATGCTTCTTAAAAGAACTGGCACTACAGATCCCTCAACTAGAAGTACACAGTCATATGTTTGTGATTGGCAGTATATTCTTTTTTGCCTTTATTTTTGTTTTCCCTCCTCTCTTCATGTATTGGATTGTGGACCTACATGACTCTGATTATGTCTTACTGTGTTGCTGAATATGGCTGGAGAAAATGTTAGAATGAGTGCTGAAAAAACGACTTACCAGAAATCAGGAGTCCTCCTGGCTTCCATCACTGATTCTGCCACACTCTGTGGACTTAGATAAAATTCCCTTCGCTCAACTGATATTTTAAAACACATACCATGTGCAGGGTACTGTCTATATGTCTAGCCTCATTGAATCTCAGTTTTCTCATCTGTAAAATAAAACATGAAATTTAAGCTGTAAACCTGATTGATTATTCTGCCACGATCCAGAGAGCAGAGGTTAACACATTGGACTGTTAGAGTACCTTCCCCACCCCCCCATCAGAATTTTTACTCGTATCTGCAAATTCCATAGTACAATTACTCACTGAGATGTCCCCTATATCCTTAAGTGGCACTAATAAATTCTAGTAAATGTGCTAAACTAAATTGAAAGTCATTTTAAGTGAAAATTGTGTTTGTATATACAGCCTTATAGCAAGGTCACCAGTTGAGCTGTGAAACTGAGCAGCTTATGATAGAGTGTCACAATTCTGAAATGGCTGGAAATTTCTTACAATCTGACTATAAGGGATGTAAGATATTTTCCTATTCTTGAAAGACTGCTAGATTTTATTCCATTAGCTCTTCTATTTTTCTTCTCTTCTTCAAGGAAAAAAAAAATGACCAAATGCACATAGAAAATAATGTGATTGTAGCCTAGTAGTTGTTGACTAAAGTTCTTAGTTTTGGAGACAAACAGAACATGGGCCATGAGCCATTTTAGAAACTGTCCTTTGGCCCTGGTTGTGGATGCTTCAGCCCTGCTCAGGGTCAATATGCTTCCTCATAGTGGGAGATGGAGAGAAGTAGTCCTGCCTGCCCCTCCCCCACAACTGTTTTTTTGAGATGGGTCTCACTCTGTCTTTCAGGCTAGAGTGCAGAGGCATAATCACCATTCTCTACAGCCTCAACCGTCCAGACTCAAGTGATCTTCCCACCTCAGCCTCCCAAGTAGCTGAGATTACAGTGTGTGCCACTACTCCTGGCTAATTTTAAAAATTTTCTTTAGAGTGGAGATTGTAGGGGTGGTCTCACTATGTTGCCCAGGCTGGTCTTGAACTCCTGGGCTCAACCAGTCCTCCAGTCTCAGCCTCCCAAAGTGCTGCATTACAAGCGTGAGCCACCACACACGGCCATCCTTCTATTCTTCTCATTTCTCCCTACCCCAGATCAACATGGATAGGTCTTCATTTGTTCTAAGAAGTGCTGTGCTGTTGTAAGTAGCTTAATTAATCAAACGTATCCTTGATGATCCATTTATTAATTCATGTGTTCTTTCTTCTAGACAGCAAAGGACTGAATTTTGTTAAAACCCACCCTTGCTCAGAAGGCATTTATGAAGAAAACCTCCACAGTGAAACAAAAATTCAGGGGAGATGCGGTGTGAGGTCCGCTCCAGGCCGTGGTGGGTGCTCTTTGGCTTCTCTTCTCTGCTGGGCCTGTGGCCACATGTCCCCCCACCAACCACCGCCACTGCCCCCATGCCCATGAAGGGCTGCTCCCCCATTGCTGCACCCTGCAGTTCCTGAGCCAGGGGGAGGTGGTGTTCAAAGACTTGGCGAAGGTCATGACGGTGAATTACAAAACACATGGGGAGCTGGGTGAGGGCACCAGGAAATCTGTGTTTTCAACATATCTCAGATTCAGTACAAAATCCCATGAATGCAGATCATGATGTTTAAGGACAGGATGCCATCACCCTTCCTGTCTCCACGTCCACCAATACTTACATTCTGGGGAGCAAGTCCTGTTGGATGTGGAGACCAAGAACAATAAGGAGGTTATTGAGTACATCAAAAAATCTTGGGGAAGAATGAGGAAACCCCCAATAAAGAGGAGAAGGAGAAAAGCAGCTGTCTCACCCAGCCCACTTTGGCCCTGGAAAGTACTGCCTGCAGGATTGTATCTGCAAAGTGGAAGGACAGATGCCCTGCCTAGGCCTGATACCCAAGGAGATGATGGGGAATTGCAGAGCCACTGCGAAAGTCAGTGCCCAAGACTAACACCTAAGGCCACTGTGCGCTGGGGCGATTGTGACTGACCAATAGGGAGATTGGTATGGGGTTACCTTGGCCCCAGGCAAGCCCTTGGTTCTGTCCTTGAAAACTCTGGAAATCCTTTTACAATAAAAAGGTTCCCATTTACACACCTGTGTAAAAGGGCATGGGGAGAGGAACATCGGCAGCCGGATATCCCTGCTCCTTGAGTAAACAAAAGACTTTCTAATCACTGCAACAAAACAGCAACAACAGCAACAACAACAACCACAGCAATTCACAACATCCCAGGTTTTAGGCAGCAGAATCATCTGGTGGGACTCAGTCTTGATACTTTCCCATATGTGTCTGCTTGGATTTTTCTCATTTTGGTTACAGTTGTCATCACTTCTATTACCATCCCCCTGTACTTGTACAATCCCTTGCCCTTAGTGAGAAGGCCAACTTCTTAAAATACTTTTTTCTCTTAAATACTAAAGTAGAGTCAAGGGGATATAAACAGATTACAAGAAATACAAAAATCCTGCTTACCAAGCACTGTTCTGCTATCACTGTTGTTGAAATCTTAAGAAACTTTGAGCTTTCAGTGATCATGTAAAAATAAACAATCATTTCAGCAGGAAAAGGTAGGAATAGGGGCTGAAAGTATTCAGATTCAAAATAACAAAGTTATTTTAAGAAGCAACACTAATGATCTTTGGCTGGAATTTCAGGTAGACTGCTAGGGGAGTTTTGGCTGGCAGGCCTGATGCCCTTCAAATCACACCACATTACAGCCTTCACCTGTGGGTGAAGTTGATCCTGCAGGGCACCATTGGCAGACAGAAGAGAAGCAGTGAATGGATCTTGCTGTCTGTCTGGGGAGACTCAGGCAGGAGTGCCACCCACAGGAGGTTGAGCTAAATGCATTACTTAGAGAAAGGTAAAGCAATATACACAGACGAAAAATACATCCTCAAGCCAGAAACAACAGTCAACAACATAGCTAAGAAAGTAGGGTAGAATATGGGGCAGAATAGCAAAATGTTAGACTGTAAATGGAGGAATGACAAACTTCACCAGTGACACAAATGTCAGAAGCTGGTTGGAATGAAGTATATAGATCAGGTGAATTGGTTCTAGACCAAACTCCGGAACAGTGATTGGAAGCTGGCAATTCTCTGATGTCTTAGGTCTAGACCTCATGGATTGAAGAGAGCAACATGACTTAGAAGAAAAAGCAGAAAACCTGGTCTTTGTTTAATGCGGTTCATTTCTCACAGTTAACTTCACTGTTTATGACTTGTAGAAAACTGTAATGTATTATCACTGTTCTTCAATAGAGAAAGTAAGACAAACAAATAAATGGAAGAATTAGAATTGAAACTTGATTTTCTAAAACCTAGATCAGCACTTGGGTATTTGTTGAATGTTGGTTTTTCAAAAATATTGCCTTACTTTTTTCTTGATCAAATCAAAGGATTTAGTACATTTTTATTTGTTAGTATCCACATACCTACACAAAAAGTACATTAGCCTTAAAAAACTACTAATTAGAATTGATTAACATATGGAGGAACAAATTAGTTATGTAACCATGTATATTATAAAGGTCAATAAATTATATAAACCTATAATAGTATGCAAATATTTTATAAACATAAAATTCTTCACTCTTGAATAATTATGCAAGTCAATCTTTTAGAAATCAGTGGGAGTTTTACTTTTATTTCTAATTACTTATATTTTTAGTCTATTTTAAAAGAACAACTAGATTTCCCTCTGTGTATCCATAATTAAATACACAAGTTTTAGGTTAATTAGGATGATTGCCAATAGTCACATTGTTTCTGATAGCTTCCATTGTAATAGTGCTTCATGGTGATTACTGGTTCTTTAACTTGTGTAAGAAACAATACTCCTTTTTGTAAATTTTACTTTAAGTTCCGGGATACTTGTGCAGAACATGCAGGTTTGTTACATAGGTATACATGTGCCATGATGGTTTGCTGCACCCATCAACCCGTCATCTAGGTTTTAGGCCCCACATGCATTAGGCATTTGTCCTAATGCTCTCCCTCCCCTTGCCCCCAATCCCCCAACAGGCCCCGGTGTGTGATGTTCCCCTCCCTGTGTCCACATGAAGAAACAATATTCGTGAACTACATTAAAAACTCAGGAATCAGTTTTATGCTACATGTATGCTTTTCCTGGAATACATAATCTACTGGGAAACATTATGAAAGAACATGGGAGTATAACTGTTTTGCTCTTCAGGGCAGTTATTATCAAGGGCTCTAAAAGTACTCTGCAATCAATTTTTATTGTCAGCCCTTTACAAAATCCTCAAAGTCCAATAATTGGCTCATAAAATTAAATAGTAAAAGGAAAGGGGAAAATTAAGTACGGTACATTATACATGATATCATAAGTGGAAACCTAATCTATTAATGCATTTAGTTATTGATAAGCACGCATCTAAAGTCACATTTTAAACCTTTGGTCCTAATGTTGTCACAGACTCATTGGCAGCCATTTCAGTGGTGTTGCTGCCATTGTCTCCTCTGTCTCGATATTCTGTCATGGAAATCAGGGATACTAACACTGATAAACTCTGAGAGAAAACCATTTACAAAGAAATTTGAAATTCTGAGAATAATCAACAATCTTTTTTAACAAATGTGCTGGCAGTTATATATTGGAGTATCTACATGACAGTAGATGTTCTGAATGGATATGGAACAGGGGAAGTTTTAGGAGGGTGAGGCAAAAAAAGAATCAGAGGCTGGGAGTGGTGGCTCATGACTGTAATCCCAGCACTTTGGGAGGCTGAGAGGGATGGATCACCTGAGGTCAAGAGTTTGAGACCAGCCTGGCCAACATGGCAAAACCCTGTCTCTACTAAAAATATAAAAATTAACTGGGCGTGGTGGCATGCACCTGTAGTCCCAGCTACTCAGGAGGCTGAGGCAGGAGAATTGCTTGAACCTGGGAGACGGAGGTTGCAGTGAGCCAAGATGATGGCACTGCACTCTAGCCTCTGTGACAGACAAGACTCTGTCTCAAAACAAACAAGTAAACAATCAGAAAAATAAAAACATTAATGAAATCCTGGCAAAAAAGGCAACAACTGGGCACCCTTTAATATGGTCACACAGTACATATTTGTGTTATGTCTATTAAATAAGTTTACTTTTAAAGTATTTACTGTTGAAACACAGTAGGTAGCTGGAATTATCTACTCTTGGTTATTGAAATCAATATATTTGTCAACCACATCATTTGGGCAAGTGATAATAGTATCTATTTATAACAACTTTTCATTTTTATTAATAAATACATTCTGAGATATAGGTATATTTACTGTTCAGATTATTTGGCTAGCATTACCCTTAGTTGTGTCTGAACTTTCCTAAAAATAATACCCATCTTATCCGTTTTTGCATTTGAAAATTAAACTGCTGCTGGTAAATAAATTTATTTTCTACAATGACAACAGTTAATGTCCTTCTAAGTTAATATAGGAAAGAGCTTTTCTATCAATAAGTAACATCTTTGGTTCCAAATTAGCCACTTTAATTCCACTGCCACATTGTTTCTTAGATGTCATACCATGTTTTCGGAAAATTTAATTTCACTTACTATGTGACTGGCTGGTCATCCGGGCATGTATTCTAGAGAAAGACTTTTAAAACAAAACCATTCTTAACAGCCAGAATGTAGAAAATAGTCTTATTTTCTAAGTATATATAGATGAAGGAAAGAGTATCTTCTTGTACTATGTTCTAGGGCCCTACACCTGAAGCTGAGTCTTTACAAGAAGATAAAGAAAGTCAGCTGCGGCCCTACTAGCTGAACTGAGTGCAGATACACATTGCTGTAATAACTGTCCAGAAGCTCCTACCCACAGGCTGAAATTTATCCAAGCAATTTTTATAAGATAATCTTATTCAAAAATTATCTTCCTATTTATGACTAGTATTTCCATTTCCCGTTTATTTCAATTAGCTGCATGTAAAGCAGTTCTTTTTGAAACTGTCAATATTAGATCCTGGAAGGTAATTAATTCCATCATCTAGTTGTCCATATCTTCCATCTGTAAGGTGTATATGTTGTGTTCTTGCATGTCTGAATGATGGTTTTGAACTGTATCCTTGCATTTATTTTTGCATCTCTATGGGATTGCGGTGTGTGTGCGCATTGCGCGTGTGTGTGTCTGTGTCCTGTAATACAGCAACCTGTGGTCTGTTCGTGTCAAATCCTTGAAAAGTTTGGAAAAAGAAAATGAAGAATACAGGTGGGAAAAAAAGTGTAATAGGTAAGAGCTGGGAAGTGTATACATATTCAGTATATCTCAGCTATGAATTCACAGATTACTTGGGACTTTATGTTCATTATGCCAGTGTGCTGCATTCTGAGGAGATGGGACATAGTTGCTATAGTGGTGTGATGCTGGGAGAGTGCTTGGGAGCAGAAATGGTGATAATAAGCCATTCATCAAGATTTTTATACTAGAATGGCCAATCACAATAGAAAACACTCTCAGACTATAGCTGGCCTGTGGTTTCTTCTGACTACTTTCTATAGTTTCCTTGAGGCACTAAGTGCTTTCTTATGGGTATCAGTGGACTCAGAGAAGCCTATTAGAAATAAATGTAGGTACAGTTGGTGTTCAGTTTCAACAACATTCTCTGATTTTAAATTCCTTTGGGTAGACTTTTAAAAAATATCAAATGATTAATTTTATAAAACTTTGTTGTCATAATTGTATCTATAATTATAAAATTATATTTTAAATTTTGTGTAGCCTTTTAAAGACTATCAAATGATTGTTATAAAAATTGTTTTCATAATTTCATATATTTGTATTATAAAACTTGCATTTTTTTCATCATTAAATCTTTACTGAGCACCTGGTAGGTTATTGATTCCAGCCATATAGTAGTGATCACCAGGCAGACGATATCTTTACCATATAGAGTGTGCATTCCAGTAAATGAATTTAACCAATATGTGACTAGTATGATGCAGTGGACCATATAATAAGATGTAATGAAGATTAACTTGGTTACTTTGGCCTGGGAGTTTAGTATACGCCGTAAGCTATTCAAACCTTTGGGCAGGGAAGGAAGGATGTCATTCTAGGCCAAGAAAATATGACCAAGCATAATATATTCTGGGAAGAGAAAGAAACCAGCATGACCATCAGGTAGAGTGGGATTGAGGTAGCATGAAGTAAGAGATAAGACCAGAAAACCAGCCAGGGTGAGAAGAAATGTAGGGCTTCATAAACCAAGGGAATGATTTTGGATTTTATTCTAACTGCAGTGGAAATCAATGAGGATTTAAACGGGAGAGCAACATAATCTGATATGCATTTTTAAATGAAATTCTCTGGCTACTGTGTGGAGTCTGGATTAAGGAAGGAAGCAAAAGGGAAAGTAAAGAAGCCATTTAGGAGGCTATTATAGTTGTCTAGGCAAAAAATGATGACTGAGTGCATTGAGATGAAATTAGCAAAATTGGAAAACAGCGAATGGAAAAAATATATATATATATATATATATATATATATATATATATGTTGAGAAAGCTAAACTAGCTAATGGATTAGATGTGTAGTGTGAGGCAAAGGGGAGAGTTTATAAATTAGAAGAGGTGGAATCGGACCAAGATGGCCGAATAGGAACAGCTCCAGTCTCCAACTCCCAGCGCGAGCGACACAGAAGACTGGTGATTTCTGCATTTTCAACTGAGGTGCTGGGTTCATCTCACTAGGGAGTGCTGGACAATCGGTGCTGGTCAGCTGCTGCAGCCCGACCAGCTAGAGCTGAAGCAGGGCGAGGCATCGCCTCACCTGGGAAGCGCAAGGGGAAAGGGAATCCCTTTTCCTAGCCAGGGGAACTGAGACACACAACACCTGGAAAATCGGGTAACTCTCACCCCAATACTGCGCTTTAAGCAAACAGGCACACCAGGAGATTATATCCCACACCTGGCCGGGAGGGTCCCATGCCCACGGAGCCTCCCTCATTGCTAGCACAGCAGTTTGCCATCTCCTGGCAAGGCAGCAGCGAGGCTGGGGGAGGGGCGCCCACCATTGCTGAGGCTTAAGTAGGCAAACAAACCCACTGGGAAGCTGGAACTGGGTGGAGCTCACAGCAGCTCAAGGAAACCTGCCTGTCTCTGTAGACTCCACCTCTGGGGACAGGGCACAGTAAACAAAAGCAGCAGAAACCTCTGCAGACGCAAACAACTCTGTCTGACAGCTTTGAAGAGAGCAGTGGATCTCCCAACACGGAGGTTGAGATCTGAGAAGGGACAGACTGCCTGCTCAAGTGGGTCCCTGACCCCTGAGTAGCCTAACTGGGAGACATCCACCACTAGGGGCAGACTGACACCCCACACCTCACACGGTGGAGTACACCCCTGAGAGGAAGCCTCCAAAGCAAGAATCAGACAGGTACACTTGTGGTTCAGCAATATTCTATCTTCTGCAGCCTCTGCTGCTGACACCCAGGCAAACAGGGTCTGGAGTGGACCTCAAGCAATCTCCAACAGACCTACAGCTGAGAGTCCTGACTGTTAGAAGGAAAACTATCAAACAGGAAGGACACCTACACCAAAACCCCATCAGTATGTCACCACCATCATCAAAGACCAGAGGCAGATAAAACCACAAAGATGGGGAAAAAGCAGGGCAGAAAAGCTGGAAATTCAAAAAATAAGAGCGCATATCCCCCGGTAAAGGAGCACAGCTCATCACCAGCAATGGATCAAAGCTTGACGGAGAATGACTTTGATGAGATGAGAGAATAAGGCTTCAGTCCATCAAACTTTTCAGAGCTAAAGGAGGAATTACGTACCCAGCACAAAGAAACTACAAATCTTGAAAAAAAAAAGTGGAAGAATTGATGGCTAGAGTAATTAATGCAGAGAAGGTCATAAATGAAATGAAAGAGATGAAAACCATGACACAAGAAATACGTGACAAATGCACAAGCTTCAGTAACCGACTCGATCAACTGGAAGAAAGAGTATCAGCGCTTGAGGATCAAATGAACGAAATGAAGCGAGAAGAGAAACCAAAAGAAAAAAGAAGAAAAAGAAATGAACAAAGCCTGCAAGAAGTATGGGATTATGTGAAAAGACCAAATCTACGTCTGATTGGGGTGCCTGAAAGTCAGGGGGAAAATGGAACCAAGTTGGAAAACACTCTTCAGGATATCATCCAGGAGAACTTCCCCAACCTAGTAGGGCAGGCCAACATTCAAATTCAGGAAATACAGAGAACGCCACAAAGATACTCCTCGAGAAGAGCAACTCCAAGACACATAATTGCCAGATTCACCAAAGTTGAAATGAAGGAAAAAATCTTAAGGGCAGCCAGAGAGAAAGGTCGGGTTACCCACAAAGGGAAGCCCATCAGACTTACAGCAGATCTCTCGGCAGAAACTCTACAAGCCAGAAGAGAGTGGGGGCCAATATTCAACATTCTTAAAGAAAAGAATTTTCAACCCAGAATTTCATATCCAGCCAAACTAAGTTTCATCAGTGAAGGAGAAATAAAATCCTTTACAGATAAGCAAATGCTTAGAGATTTTGTCACCACCAGGCCTGCCTTACAAGAGACCCTGAAGGAAGCACTAAACATGGAAAGGAACAACCGGTACCAGCCATTGCAAAAACATGCCAAAATGTAAAGACCATCGAGGCTAGGAAGAAACTGCATCAACTAACGAGCAAAATAACCAGTTAATATCATAATGGCAGGATCAAGTTCACACATAACAATATCAACCTTAAATGTAAATGGACTAAATGCTCCAATTAAAAGACACAGACTGACAAACTGGATAAAGAGTCAAGACCCATCAGTCTGCTGTATTCAGGAGACCCATCTCACACGCAGAGATATACATAGGCTCAAAATAAAGGGATGGAGGAAGATGTACCAAGCAAATGGAGAACAAAAAAAAAGCAGGGGTTGTAATACTAGTCTCTGATAAAACAGACTTTAAACCATCAAAGATCAAAAGAGACAGAGAAGGCCATTACATAATGGTAAAGGGATCAATTCAACAGGAAGAGCTAACTATCCTAAATATATATGCACCCAATACAGGAGCACCCAGATTCATAAAGCAAGTCCTTAGAGACTTACAAAGAGACTTAGACTCCCATGCAATAATAATGGGAGACTTCAACACTCCACTGTCAACATTAGACAGATCAATGAGACAGAAAGTTAACAAGGATATCCAGGAATTGAACTCATCTCTGCAGCAAGCAGACCTAATAGACATCTATAGAACTCTCCACCCCAAATCAACAGAATATACATTCTTCTCAGCACCACATAGCACTTATTCCAAAATTGACCACATAATTGGAAGTAAAGCACTCCTCAGCAAATGTACAAGAACAGAAATTGTAACAAACTGTCTCTCAGACCACAGTGCAATCAAACTAGAACTCAGTACTAAGAAACTCAATCAAAACCGCTCAACTACATGGAAACGGAACAACCTGCTCCTGAATGACTACTGGGTACATAATGAAACGAAGGCAGAAACAAAGATGTTCTTTGAAACCAATGAGAACAAAGATACAACATACCAGAGTCTCTGGGACATATTTAAAGCAGTGTGTAGAGGGAAATTTATAGCACTAAATGCCCACAAGAGAAAGCAGGAAAGATCTAAAATTGACACTCTAACATCACAATTAAAAGAACTAGAGAAGCAAGAGCAAACGCATTCAAAAGCTAGCAGAAGGCAAGAAATAACTAAGATCAGAGCAGAACTGAAGGAGATAGAGACACATAAAACCCTCCAAAAAATCAATGAATCCAGGAGTTGGTTTTTTGAAAAGATCAACAAAATTGACAGACCGCTAGCAAGACTAATAAAGAAGAAAATAGAGAAGAATCGAATAGACGCAATAAAAAATGAAAAAGGGGATATCACCACTGACCCCACAGAAATACAAACTACCATCAGAGAATACTATAAACACCTCTACGCAAATAAACTAGAAAATCTAGAAGAAATGGATAATTTCCTGGACACTTACACTCTCCCAAGACTAAACCAGGAAGAAGTTGAATCCCTGAATAGACCAATAGCAGGCTCTGAAATTGAGGCAATAATTAATAGCCTACCAACCAAAAAAAGTCCAGGACCAGATGGATTCATAGCTGAATTCTACCCGAGGTACAAGGAGGAGCTAGTATCATTTCTTCTGAAACTATTCCAATCAATAGAAAAAGAGGGAATCCTCCCTAACTCATTTTATGAGGCCAACATCATCCTGATACCAAAGCCTGGCAGAGACACAACAAAAAAAGAGAATTTTAGACCAATATCCCTGATGAACATCGATGCAAAAATCCTCAACAAAATACTGGCAAACCGGATTCAGCAGCACATCAAAAAGCTTATCCACCATGATCAAGTGGGCTTCATCCCTGGGATGCAAGGCTGCTTCACCATTCCCAAATCAATAAACATAATCCAGCATATAAACAGAACCAAAGACAAGAACCCCATGATTATCTCAATAGATGCAGAAAAGGCTTTTGACAAAATTCAACAGCCCTTCATGCTAAAAACGCTCAATAAATTCGGTATTGATGGAATGTACCTCAAAATCATAAGAGCTATTTATGACAAACCCACAGCCAATATCATACTGAATGGGCAAAAACTGGAAAAATTCCCTTTGAAAACTGGCACAAGACAGGGATGCCCTCTCTCACCACTCCTATTCAACATAGTGTTGCAAGTTCTGGTTAGGGCAATCAGGCAAGAGAAAGAAATCAAGGGGATTCAGTTAGGAAAAGAAGTAGTCAAATTGTCCCTCTTTGCAAATGACATGATTGTATATTTAGAAAATCCCATTGTCTCAGCCCAAAATCTCCTTAAGCTTATAAGCAACTTCAGCAAAGTCTCAGGATACAAAATTAATGTGCAAAAATCACAAGCATTCTTATACACCAGTAACAGACAAACAGAGAGCCAAATCATGAATGAACTTCCATTCACAATTGCTTCGAAGAGAATAAAATACCTAGGAATCCAACTTACAAGGGATGTAAAGGACCTCTTCAAGGAGAACTACAAACCACTGCTCAGTGAAATCAAAGAGGACACAAACAAATGGAAGAACATACCATGCTCATGGATAGGAAGAATCAATATCGTGAAAATGGCCATACTGCCCAAGGTTATTTATAGATTCAATGCCATCCCCATCAAGGTACCAACGAGTTTCTTCACAGAATTGGAAAAAACTGCTTTAAGGTTCATATGGAACCAAAAAAGAGCCCACATCTCCAAGACAATCCTAAGTCAAAAGAACAAAGCTGGAGGCATCACGCTACCTGACTTCAAACTATACTACAAGGCTACAGTAACCAAAACAGCATGGTACTGGTACCAAAACAGAGATATAGACCAATGAAACAGAACAGAGTCCTCAGAAATAATACCACACATCTACAGCCATCTGATCTTTGACAAACCTGAGAGAAACAAGAAACGGGGAAAGGATTCCCTATTTAATAAATGGTGCTGGGAAAATTGGCCAGCCATAAGTAGAAAACTGAAACTGGATCCTTTCTCTACTCCTTATACGAAAATTAATTCAATATGGATTAGAGACTTAAATGTTCGACCTAATACCATAAAAACCCTAGAGGAAAACCTAGGTAGTACCATTCAGGACATAGGCATGGGCAAAGACTTCATGTCTAAAACACCAAAAGCCAAAATTGACAAATGGGATCTTATTAAACTAAAGAGCTTCTGCACAGCAAAAGAAACTACCATCAGAGTGAACAGGCAACCTACAGAATGGGAAAAATTTTTTCAATCTACTCATCTGACAAAGGGCTAATATCCAGAACCTACAAAGAACTCAAACAAATTTACAAGAAAAAAACAAACAACCCCATCAAAAAGTGGGCAAAGGATATGAACAGACATTTCTCAAAAGAAGACATTCATACAGCCAACAGACACATGAAAAAATGCTCATCATCACTGGCCATCAGAGAAATGCAAATCAAAACCACAATGAGATACCATCTCACACCAGTTAGAATGGCGATCATTCAAAAGTCAGGAAACAACAGGTGCTGGAGAGGATGTGGAGAAATAGGAACACTTTTACACTGTTGGTGGGATTGTAAACTAGTTCAACCATTATGGAAAACAGTATGGCGATCCCTCAAGGATCTAGAACTAGATGTACCATATGACCCAGCCATCCCATTACTGGGTATATACCCAAAGGATTATAAATCATGCTGCTATAAAGACACATGCACACGTATGTTTATTGCGGCACTATTCACAATAGCAAAGACTTGGAATCAACCCAAATGTCCATCAGTGACAGACTGGATTAAGAAAATGTGGCACATATACACCATGGAATACTATGCAGCCATAAAAAAGGATGAGTTTGTGTCCTTTGTAGGGACATGGATGCAGCTGGAAACCATCATTCTTAGCAAACTATCACAAGAACAGAAAACCAAACACCGCATGTTCTCACTCATAGGTGGGAACTGAACAATGAGATCACTTGGACTCGGGAAGGGGAACATCACACACCGGGGCCTATCATGGGGAGGGGGGAGGGGGGAGGGATTGCATTGGGAGTTATACCTGATGTAAATGACGAGTTGATGGGTGCTGACGAGTTGATGGGTGCAGCACAGCAACATGGCACAAGTATACATATGTAACAACCCTGCACGTTATGCACATGTACCCTAGAACTTAAAGTATAATAATAATAATAAATAAATAAATAAAAAGAAAAGAAGAGGTGTGGGCCCAGGATTTAAGCTCTGGAACATCCAAATATGTAGAAGTTTAGCCAAGGTGGTGGAATTAACAAGTTATGCTAATAAGAACAGGTAGTATGAGTGCAGTATGAGTGTGGTATTATGGAAGCTAAGAGAAGAAGGTATTTTATGAATGACCAGCAAGCTGTGCTTAATGCCACGGAAAGGTCAAGTACATTAAAAGTAGAGGCACATCCCTATGATTTGAAAACTACAAAGTAATTGGCAACCTGGAGAAAAACAATCTTAGGTGGTGGGGAAAAATTTTGGTTGAAGAAAGCTTAGAAGAGAAGAGGGAGATGAGAAAGTGGCGATGATAAATACAGACTACTCTTTCAATAAGTTTTTTAATAAGGCAAAAATAAGAATGACAGTAATTGAAACAAAACATGGGGTCAAAGGAGTTCACTTCTTTTAAAGACATGAGATTCTAGGATGTGCTTGTATGCTGTTGCGGTGACCCAGAGTGGGAGAAGTGGATAAAGCTAGGGAGAACGTGACTGACAGCAGGATGAAATCCTTGAGAAGGTGAGAGAGAATGACATCCAGAGAATTGGATGACATAGGTTGCATTTGATAGGAATATTATATTCATCATAACAAAGGACTAGATTAATACCTAAGAAAAAGTGTAGATAGGGTTGTATTGGGTGGTTAGGTAGGGGTGGGGACGGAGTAATGCTGAAAGGAATGAGGAGTAAGAGAGAAGGAAGATGACCATTTTGAATAGGAAAAAAGATGTGAAATAGACTTGAAAAAAAAGAAATTAAACTAGTAAGACAGTATGTTACTATTGCAAAGTATGTTGAGACTTGTGGTCGTGAATTAATTTAGTAAAATTCTGTGCTTTCTTCCAGCAAAATGCATGATATGACAAAATTCCACTATCTTCCTCTCTTCTGAGTGATTTCCTGTAGGCTAAATCTGAACATTTGTTGAAAGTTTAAGTTAGAATATTATCACAGAATTTTGAAGCTAGCTGTGCCCTCAGAGGCCATCCAGTCCTAACTCATTGTTTTCCAGAATACAAAATTATTTCCTATTGATTTCTTAAAACACATCATTCTTGGATTCTATGGTATGTCCTTCACACATAGAATCAATTTTTTTCTCATCTATTTTCCACTCTGTACACCAAACTTGTCAAGCTCATAGCCCGTGTGCCACATGCAGCCCAGGACGGCTTTAAATGCAGTCCAATACACATTTATAAGCTTTCTTAAAACAGTAGTTTTTGCGATTTTTTTTTTTTTTAGCTCGTCAGCCATTGTTAGTGTTAGTATATTTTATGTGTGGCCCAAGATAATTCTTCCAATGTGGCCCAGGGAAGCCAAAAGATTGGATACTCCAGCTGTACACTGTATACATACATACATGTTACCATAGCTTTTGTACATTTTTGTTTTTCTCACTTGATACATTTCATCTCCTTCCCTTCCTTCATTCAGCCAACTACCAGCTCATGTTCTCTTTCTGTCTTCCCTAAATGATAATATCCTTGAAGATTTAAAGAATCAGGTGTTAGTTTTTGGTTGCACTCTCAAAGCCTAGCACAGTTCCTGACTCTCTGGTGACTTTACATTACTGAAGTAATTTACATTACTGGTTACTGAGGTAAATAAGTTTTACTTTTGTTTCAATAAGTGACAGTGAGTAGGAAAGATGGATCAAAACATTTTTATTGTGATTAATGAATCTCCAGCCAAAGAATATTTGATATCCCAGAGAAGTAGAGCTGAGCATGAGTTGAATTAGCTCTTAATGGAATTGGCACCACATCCTTTAATGCTTCTCTTAGAAAGTCTAGTGACTTTTTTTTTTCCTTTCTGTATCTGCTTAGTTGTGACTGGAGTTGTATTATTACCATGGCTGCAGAAATCCTTGAGTACCTGATGAGCTTTGATATTATACTCAGAAGCTAGAAAGGAGATGTTGGTTTAAAATAGATCATGCTCTTAGGAATTCTATAGAGATCATCACATATTTTAGAAGAACTGAATATATTCCTCAGAGAGGCAGCCTATTTCCACCTCGTCTCTGGGGTTTTAATGATGTCTCCTTTTATTTTCTCCAAAGATTTTATCTGAATTTCTTTTTTATCCTCAAGTCAGTGCCTCATTATTTGAGTTTATTATGTACCAGGAAGGCTTCATTAAAAACCAATCATGCCATTGTATTTCTTATTTTGAGCAGGTAAAACTTGATGTAAAATGAAAATCTTCTGACTTTTGCTTCAGGGTAAAAAATGTGCAGTAAACTTGAAATCAGTCTCTGGCTGTAAAATTCTTTCCCCAAAGGTTTCTTAAGTACGTCTCCCCTGCAGCTACTCCCAATTTCAACCTCCCCTTTTTTTCCGTCTCCTCACCTAAGACGTCTTCCTACCTCCCCTCCAGTCATTTATTGCTGTCAGAATAATCTTTAAAACTATAGTTCTGATGATCACTTCTTTGCAAACACTTCTTTTGGCTCTCTTTTGCTTGGAGAGTATGGTTAAAGCATCTTAAATAGACAGACCACAGCCTGGTCTACTTCTAACTTGCCCTTCTATTTTTCTGCCCTCTTGCATATATCCTGCACTCTAAATAAATTTCCCTCATCATCCTTCCCTGAACATACCTCTCATTTTTTCACCTTGAAACTTTAGCACATGAGATTCAGTCACATGGACAATTATTCAGAGCCCCAGCTCCCCATCTCAGTACTTCATATTCAGCACAAAGGCCATGTCATCAAATTTTGCATGACAGCTTCCAGTTGGAAGTAATTTTTCACTCATCTGAATTTGCATAGTGCTTCAAAATATCTCTTTATCAAAAAGAATTCTGACTTGTGCTATTATTACATTGGTGTTGCTAAGTGCCTTTCTAAAATGTAGGTGCTAAAATTTCGGTTGTTTATCTTGATAAATTCCTCATACGGATTGTAGTGCCTTTCACCTTGTTTCCAAAAGGAATGACTGAAATATATAGAAAAAGTGTTTTATTCAGCAGATACTTTTGAGGGATCATTATGTTCCAGGTACTATGTTAGATGCTGAAGATATAGTGGTGAAGAGGGTTAACATAGTCTTTGCCTTTATATGCATAGATTCTAATAAGCAGTGCAGACATTTGTCAAACACTTTACAATAATCAAGATATTGCAACAAATGATAAGGGCATTAGAAAGTGCTCTGGGAACATATAAGACTACTATCTCTCAATCTCTATACTTAGATCTATAATAGGGAGCTAATAGGTAAATGGAAAAAGTGTGTACTGTGAAAGAATGTCCTAGGCAGAGGGAACAGTATGTTTGAGACTCAGCAGCAAAAGAAGTGGAGGCTCCTTTCAAAATTGAAAAAAGTCTGGTGTGGCTGGAACATGTAACGCGTGCAGTAGAGGGTATCAGATGAAGGTCAGGATGTGGAATGTCTTGTAAGCCATGTCAAAAAGACAAAACAAAATTGTATTTTATCCTAAGGGTAATGGGGAGCCAATGAAGGTTTTTAAAAGAGGCCTAATGAGATCCGTGATTTTAAACAAACACTAACTACATTGTGAAGACTGGAATGGAAAGGGGCCAGAAGAGTATAGGAAAACCAGAAAAGATGATATTCTTGGAGTTTAGGTGCCAAACTTTGGCTTAGGCAAGGAAGCAATGTCAATTAGGTTGGAGAGAAATTTAAGCCTTCAAGAGAAGTACTTGAGAGATGGAAATAACAGGCCTTACATTTCTGGGGTGACGGAGAGGTAAGGTTCAAGACTGTCTTCCATGTTTCTCACATGAACAACTAAGAGGAGAGGAATCTGTGTGTTGAAGGAGGGAACACTGGAGTAGGAACAAGATTAGGAGGCACAAAAAGAGGAAAAATTTCATTTATACATGTTATACATCCAAATGGCATCTGCTAGGCAGTAAGATATGTGATTGGAAGAGTGACCTGGTTAATTATATAGATAGAGGAACCATATGCATGTAAGGCAGTAAGTGAAGCAATGAGTGTGGGTGAAAGTTCCAAGTAACAAAAGTGTAGAGTCAGCAAAGGGTCTAGGAGAGAAACCTGAGACTTGCCAACTTTTAAAAGTGAGGTAAGGAAAAAAGGAGCTAGCAAAGAGAACTGAGAAGAAACAGCTAATGGAAAACCAACCAACCAACTAACCAACCAACCAACCAACCAACCAACTAACCAACCAACCGACCGACCGACCAACCTCAGTGCAAAGTAATGTGACAAAAGCTAAGAGAAAGAATTTCGAAGAGAAGGGAGTGGTCACAGGGTGAAATGCTGCTAAATGTCAAGTAGTATGAGGACAAAAAAAATGTCTATTGAGCATAATGGCAAAGATGTCATAATTGACTTTGGTGAAAATAGTGGAGCAGTGAGTGAAAACAGACTAGAAAATGTTGGGCAGAAAGTGGAAGGTAAGGAAATGGAGATAGTGATTGTAGATAGCTCTTTCTAAGAGCTTTGCTGTAAAGGGCAGAAAAGCCTATAGCTAAAGTTGCCTGTGGAGGTGAGGGTGGGTTTTGGGATGATTTGCTTATTTTTAAAATCGGAAAGGAGCTGGGGTGGGGAGGGAGAGGAGAGAGAAATTAACAACAAGAAAGAGAGGGAATAATTAAAATGAGAAACCTTGAGAAGACAGAAGGAGATTGAACCTGTGAGGTGAAGGTACAGGAGGAGGTAAATCTCTTCCTTTATGCAATGGAAGCAGTAAAATATTGATATGAATGTGAATAAGCTTCTATACAGCATTTGACTGAGGGAAATCTATTGTGATAACTTCCTTCTTTTGGGTATAAGAGTTAAGTTTATCTCCTTTGAGAAAGGATGATATAAGATTAAGGAGAGAGGAGAAAGTGGAAAAAGCCATAGTGGAAAACAAGAGTGAATTGAAGAAAAAGATAACATGGTAGATTGTAGGGCAATGCTGGGCACCTGCTTGCGACTGGCAGCTGCACATTTATTGTAGCGGCCATTTATTCACATGTGCTATATTCTGATTGTTTGTCCATTCAGGGGGAGTGGAGTTTTAGGGTAGAGGCTGATTTCCATGTAGCCAAAAATCTTGAGGGAATTTTCAGTGAGGTTGTTGGTAATGCCTTAGAGAGCCACAGAGAGCCCAAGTTTTTCTCCGTTCCAAAATAGTAGTTGTGGTGATCATACCTATCAACTGTCCCATCGCACACTAGTAGTTTTCAATCTTTATCAGCTGCAGACATCTGTCAACCCCAGTCCTGGAAGGAATTCCATCTTATACTTGTATTTCTCTCTTGTGGAATTTTCCCTTCACACTGTCAGTGACAAGGCAGGAGCAAACTACTGGATTATGACACATGAACACATTGTGTCTCCAGGACAGAGAAGCAGTGGAACCAGAACTCCAGCATCCTAGAATAACTGAGACTGTGAGGAAGTCCAGTGATCTCATCACAAGAAATAGCTCAAGTAAATTTAGTGTCACTATTATTACTAAGTGCAAAAAAGCTCTCCTTGGCTGATGATTAAGCAATAGCCCTCATCTGCATTCATAGATACTTAACAAGCAGTTGGGCAACACCAGACACAAATCTCTTGTCCTAATAGAGTAAGTATATATATTTTTTCGTACAATTTGATAACATATTAATAGAACATCTTAACAGAACCTCAAGTTCTTATTAACATAATAAGCAAAACATTCCCTTCCTATCATGTCAACAAACCAAAGTATGTTTTCCTTTCATTTTCTCAACTATCATAGTATATTGCCAAACATTTTGGAATATAAAAGTGTAGAGCTTAATTTGAAACTCTTTTATATACTTCCACCAAGTAAGTACCTTAAATCTGGCATATATTTTGTTGTTCTTACATAACATATGTTTCTGCTCTCTTACATGTTGGAGTTTTATTATGAATACATAATCCTTCTTTGTCCTTTTGCAAAGAATGGAATTTCTGGGATTGGTGCTAAATTCCAGGTTTCAGTCTTTAAAAATGTTGGACTTGAAGTAGGAATGCATGTTATCCAAAATAAAGTATTTCTTGATCATAACAAAGGCCTTGCAATGAAAAGAGAAGCTTGCTGAAACTTACTGATTTCTTGGTTGCCACCCTTTCATGTAATTTCTCAGGCACAGGACTGGAAGTGGTTCTGAAGTTAAATTGAAAGTTTAGAAAAAGACAGTTGAGTTATGCTTACTAGTGATTGTAGCCTTACTGCGAGGAACAAGGATCAGTTTATGAATGTTCTCGATATTAATAGAGAAGCTGATTTGTTGAAAATCAGCCTCCGTGCTTTGAGTTAGAAGACATTTCTAGACTCATTGACTGAAAATAATGTCCTGATTGTTTAAATTTAAATGCTGTAGAGATTACTCCATCAAAGAGATGTTGACCAAATGGCAAATTTAATGAGGTTTCTCTAAAAAATGCACAATCACAATTGATCATAATAGAACAATATATAGCCAAACCATGACCTCACATTTTACTAACATATAGATCCTTTTCATTAAAGTGCTCTATTTTAATAAACCCAAACATTCTCTAGATGCTTTACTGTTTCTTAAAAGTGATGAAATCTTGATACAGGAGGATTCTTCTGCCTCAGCCTCCTGAGTAGCTGGGATTACAGGTGCCTGCCATCACATCTGGCTAATTTTTGTAATTTTAGTTGAGACGGAATTTCACCATGTTGGCCAGTCTCATCTTGAACTCTTGACCTCATGATCCACCCACCTCAGCCTCCCAAAGTGCTGGGATTACAGGCGTGAATCACTGCACCTGGCCTGTTATTACTTTTGATGGGTTACCAGTGTCCAAGGTGTCTCCTTTTAGTTTTCCCAAATTCAATAATTAAATTGCATTCAAAAATAAGGCCCCAAATATCTTTAAAAATATGTCAGAATACATCCATTAAACAAAAAAAAGTTAGTAGCACCCTAAAGATTGTGTATCACTTAAAATTCGCAATTCATGACATCCTAATTTTTAAGATGACCTTTTTAAATTAGGAAAGCTAACTGAAGTATCTTACCAGATGTTTTCATTAAAATTTTGTTAGCAAATCTGTGAAAATCTTCAAGATGAATTAGAAATGTACTTAGAGAGCAACAATTAAAGGCTTAGAATTGTATTATATGCTAATTCCCAAGGATGGTTTGTAAAATATTAAAATCCAAAGATTGGTTCTGAATATATTTTGCCAGCTGCTATGTTGGATTGCTTTAAATTCATATTTTAAGAACACAATACTGTTCTGAAGAAAACCAAAAATCTTCAGTAAAAGACTTTATTTAATAAGATTTCACAGACATTTTATTCTTTAAAAAGGGCAGCTTAAACACAGCACAATTTTTCACTGTGCTAAAATAGTACAATAAGTGAAAGCAAGAAATTGGTGCCAAAAAAAGGTCTCCAAAGATATTTTTTTGATTGAGTTTCTTTCCTTTGGGAATTTCATAAATTGCTTCTTGTACACAAACATTAGCAATAATTTACCTTTGTTATAACTTTAAAAGTAATTTAACAAAATCATTGTTTTATTATTGTCCTTGTGACAACACCATTTTGTTAGACTGGTTTTTGAGATAACTCTTTTTGCAAAATATCTCGGTATTTTTTGAATGCAATTGGGTGCTGATTCCTAATATTTTGTCTAAATATCTAGGCAGTGTCACACTTTTTAACTTTGGATTGCAGTTTTCACCTCTCTGGTTGCTCAACAGTTCAGCGAAGTCTGAGTCGGTGGATGGGTGTCTGACCTGAACTTGGAGTGGGTAATTCCAGAAAGTTTTCTGGAGTGTGGCAGAAGCCAGAAACTTTGCAACAAACCGCCGGGGGGTGGGATTAACGTCCGAAGCTCACACCGGCTTCAACTGATTGGCAGGAATGAAGTGGGTGGAACCTCCTGACCCTGCCCTCCTGCTTCCGTTGCTAGGGACGCCTCGGCCCAGGATACCACCATGGGTCAGGAAGAGGGTCTGAAGGCCTTGGACAATATTGTCACTCAGTTCAACACCTATGAAGATTTCCTGGACTCGCAGATCACTACTGTGGACTTGTACTACCTGGAGGTAAGGGCGGAGCGCGGCAGAGTAGCCGCCGCCCCGCGTCCCTCGGTCCCTCCTCCAGTCCCCGCTTCGTGGGCTGGTCGCCCCCTGGCGCTGGACAGCTCAGCTGTCAGGCTCCGCGGTTTCGGGACGGCGACACTAAAGCCGCTGGCGAGGTGAATTGCCAGGTCCTTACCACCCCGCGCTCCCCCGTCCGGACAGAACTTGGGCCCCTCGAGTCACCCAGCGCAGAAACACGTGCGGGCAACTCACTGGGGGAGCCATGAGTTTGTGCTTCTCGGCGTCCCCTGCCTCCTCCCAGCCCACTCCCCTTCCAAAGCCGCTCTCTGCGAGAAAGGAGGCCTGCTGAGAAGTCTCCGGCTGTGATCTAGGACGGACACCTGTTTCTCCCTGCTTTGCCAATTGGTATATTAAAGAACGGAAGATGGTATCTTTACACCAATTCGGTGTTATATTGGGCGTTTGGGTTCATGAACTTCCACCTCACGCTAATTGATTCTGAAAGTACAGACATATTCCTGGTTCCAGTTTATCGAGTTGATGATCACAACCAAATTTGATAGTAAAAATATACACACAAAAAAGGCGCGAAATTGGACCTAATGGGTTGCTTTCCTCTGCCCAATAGCCAATCTCCCCTCCCCAACTACCCCCGCTGCAGGGTGGTGGGGGACAGAGTGGAGTTCTAGTCCTCTGCCAGGTGAGAACCTGGATGCGCAGGAATTAACAAGCCACCGGTAGTGGGAAGCTGGGAAGTGGACGATGGCTCCCAAAGTCCCTGTATATTCCTAGCCAAACTCCCACCAGGCCCACTAAATGGACACTCACCTGGAGATTCGGCTGTGCTCGCCATAGGGCCCAGAATTGCCCTATCCTTATTTAGGCCAGAGAGAACAAGCGCCACTAAGTGGTGAAATGCCACATCAGTTTGGGAAGGATTTGCATCCTGTCACCAACTCCTCACACTTCTGAACTGTAACAAAGTAACTGCATTTTAATGGATTGACACTTTTGGATTTCAAAGATTGGTTACAGTGGTGTTTCACTTAAATATAGATTACAGGTTTCAAAAGTGTTATTCTTCAGTACACTTAAAATTAAATGTAGATGGTATTTCCAACACAGCTCCTGGCTTCTAAAGCAAAATTTTAAAATATTACACAGATAATATATTTAAAGTCATGAGAGTCAGTTTTGTGCCTTGCATCCAAGACACTGAAAAAGTGATGCTGCTAAACAATGTTTGCATCTAAATTTTAGAATGTTTAAATAAACAAAAAATGAAATATACACAATAAACATCTTGATAGACTAAAATCATCTTTGTAGCATATGTGGAAGATTGGCAAACTTAAACCTAGTATTATTAAGAAATGTTTTAATATTTTTTAAGGCACAATTTTTCATGTGAGTATGGACCTAAAACATTAATATTAATTACAGATGAGAAATTAATGATTTGTGTTTCAACAATCAGATTTTTTTTGTTTTTTTGAGATAGAGTTTCACTCTGTTGTCCAGGCTGGAGTGCAGTGGCCCCATCTTGGCTCACTGCAACCTCTGGTCCCTAGGTTCAAGCGATTCTCTTACCTCAGCCTCCCAAGTAGCTGGGATTACAGGTCTGCACCACCACACCTAGCTAATTTTTGTATTTTTAGCAGACACAGGATTTCACCATGTTGGCCAGGCTGGTCTCGAACTCCTGACCTCAAGTGATGCACCAGCCTCAGCCTCCCAAAGTGCTGGAATTACCAAGGTGTGAGTCACCACACCCAGCCCATCTATCAGAATTCATTAAAGTTTTCCAAAATGGAAGATGGTAATTACGTTTAGGGAAATGACAAAGAAATTTACTTTTACATTTGGCATTGGTTAAGCTTATTTTTGTTGTACTTTCATAAAAAAAAAGATGAAGATTTAGTTGAATAATGATAATTAGACAGGTATATACGTGTGTGTGTGTGTGTGTATATATATGGATTGATTAATGACAACTTTTAAAGTACTGTTATTTCTAGAGACCTACATTCTCAAATACTTTCTGTGGATGCAAGTTCATTGTGGACTTAGGTCACAGAGAAACAAGTAGACTCCTCAACATTGTTTCAGTAGTATAGAAAACATGTTTCATAAATCATAGATCATGCTAAGTGAGCTGATACTTGTGCTTTTCCTATCTCTCTCTCATCATCATCATCAGTAACTGACTTTGATTTGAATGGTACAATTTTTAAAACATTTTATTTTATTTTAACTAACAAAATTATCGATATTTATCATGTACAACATGGTGTTTTAAATTATATATATATATAGTGGAATGGCTAAATCAAGTTACCATATGTATTATCTCACATAATTATCATTTTTTGTGGTGATAACACTTAAAATTTATTTTCTTGACATTTTAAAAGAACACAATATATTGTTATTAACTATAGTCACAATGTTATACAAGAGATCTCTTGAATTTATTTGAGTGAAACAAATTGTAAACTATAAATTAGAGGTAGCATATTTAATTAGAAGAGGTTAGAGTCATGAGACTTTTTTGGTTCTAACTCTGCAATATTGTGTTTTTAATCAACTTGAAATTCCATTTTTTACCTGCAAAATGAAACAGTTGGACTAGTTTACATTCAAGTTTCCTAATGTATATAAAATGTTATGAGTTATCTATACTTTCATCTGATTATCTATGCACCCATGTATTTATCCAGCCACCTTTTTAGTTGATAATCCTTCACCAAGCGCCTGATGTAATAGATATTGCCTACACTGTTAAGAGTTTAAGTAAAAACCTGTTCTAGACTTGACCTCAGAAACCTAAGTATATAATGCTTATAGTCCAGTCTAAGTTTTATTTATTCAGCAAGCATTTTACAAACATTTACTATCTTCCACGTACTCTTGTATTGTGTAGGATATTATTCTGCTCCCAAAAGTTTTCAATTAATCTTCATAAAATGTTAGTACCAATGATTCACATACAAATAATCATATAATCTCTGCCAGATCCATTCTCTACACTTCTCTATCTTTATCTGTGCCCCTGGACAATGATCTTCATGGTCATTAATCAGGAGCTTTTGGCTTTGGGTTGGTTTCAGCCAATAGGAGGTACCAGCTGGAGTTCAAGGAGCTGGAAGGAAGTGGTTAAAGGATTTATTCCCTGTCATCATCCTACTGTCTGTGGTTTAAAAGCAGATACCTTCCTTAAGTTTGGTCATCTTCTCATTCCATTAGCTACAGCACTCTCTCCAGGGTCTGGCAGCACTCCCTGCTCTAGGAATTGCTTCCTTCCGTATCTTCTTTTGTGCCAAATTGTGTTAATGGCTTCCCACAGTTGCTAACCCAGGGATGCTTCACCATCCCATGTTGGTTTCCATTAATTTTGCCCATATCTTTGTAAATAGTGCTTTTATTCTTTTTGGTCATCTGAGTTTGCCAACAATTTGCTGCCATCACCCTGACCACTATATAATCATTTAACATCTCAGATCACAATAAGTACACAAATAGTGTATGAATCTAATAACCACACAACTTTTTGCATAGTCCTTGCTTAGGAAGAAAGGGAAATATGAAAAAAAAGGGAAACTAATGCCAGTTAATTATTTGATGAGCTAGAGAGGAGTAAGGTGGCTCAGAAGACTAAAAGAAGCACTTTATGCTGTGTACACTGTGCTTTGCTTCTTTTACTGAATAGCTTCAAAGCATCAAAAGAAATGCATCACAGGACCAGCAATTAGATTTTGCTCTGCTAATCCAAAGAACAATATTTGTTCTGGGAGTTAGTATTATCTAACCTAATTAACTTAATTCCCTAAATCAATATAGAAATAGTTGAAGAGTTTTGGTAAAATTATTACAATGTAATTTTCCAGGTTCTTTCTTAGTAATTCTTCTATTTAAATAAACACAGGCCCTTTATTTTAATAAAGGTGCCTATGACCACTGGAAAAATAAAAGTCCTAATTAAACTGCTTTTCTCAGGTAAAGGATCAAAGAGTGTTAGAATTATTTAAAATGTCTCTGACTAATGGATAGCAGTAATGGCTAAACTATTTGCAGCGATAAATAACATGGAGTTTCATTTAGGGCATTGTCTTCCCATTATTTATAAAATAGAAATGGGGAGGGGCCAGGATGGCTGATTAGAAGCAACTACATTCCATGGCTGTCATGGAGAGGAATGAAAATGGAGAGTGAATTTGGCATCTTCGACTGAAATGTCCAGGTTTTCACTTTGGGACTCATTAGGCAATCAACTCAACCCATGGAGAATGAAGAAAAGGAGGGTGGGGCGATGGTCCACCCCAGGGGTGGGACAGAGCCAGAGGATCCCTCATCCCCAGCCAAAGGAAGCTGTGAGTGATTGTGCAACCCTGCCTTGGAAACCACACTTCTCCCACAGATCGTTGCAACTCACAGATCAGGAGATCCCCTCGTGAGGTCAAGCTACCAGGGCTTTCTGTCCAATACACAGAACTGGGCAAAGTCTCAGCAGACTAGGCACTCAGGCTCACACAGGGACTCAGGAGTTTTTCAGTCTCCAGCCCTGGGAATCCTGACAAGGTGGGAGTTCCATCCTTACATTCCTCTAGGAGATTCAAGGAGCCAAGCAGTGTTATTCTGCAGGCCCCACTTCCCCTGCACCTCACAAGCTAAGACCCACTCACTTAGAATTCCAGTTGGCCAGTGCAGCAGACTGGAGACTACCTGAAATTCCCGGGGGAACAGGTGGCTGACGTTTTTGCAGATTGGGCAACTCAGTTCTAGCCTTCTGGCTCTGGGGAGTCTAGGTGGCCCTGACAGGAGGAGTCCTTCACCCCTCACAATGCAGCATAGCTGCTGTTCCAGAATGTAGCCATACTGCTCTTTTTTTTTTTTTTTTGGATGGAGTTTCACTCTTGTTGCCCAGGCTGGAGCGCAATGGTGCAATCTTGGCTCACAGCAACCTCCACCTCTCACGTTCGAGCAATTTTCCTGCCCTAGCCCCCAGAGTAACTGGAATTACAGATATGCACCACCATGCCTGGCTAATTTTTGTATTTTTAGTAGAGACAGGGTTTCACCGTGTTGGTCAGGCTGGTCTTGAACTCCTGACCTCAGATGATCCACCCACCTCAGTCTCCCAAAGTGCTGGGATGACAGGTGTGAGCCACTGTGGCTGACCCAGACTGCCTCTTTGAGTTAGACTCTAATCCATTCCTTCTCACTGTACAGGGGCCTCCCTGCAGGAATTTCAATAACTCCAGCCAGGGTTATACAGACAGAACTCTGATCTCTCCCTAGGAAAGAGCCTCTGAGAGGAGAAGCAGCCAATGTCTCTGCAGTTCAGTTGACTCAGCCTTTCTAGCCTGCTGGCTCTGGAGAGTCCAAGCAGTGTCGATGAGGAAGGGTCCCCCAACACAAGACACCTGCTCTACCAAAAAGCAACCGGACTGCTTCTTTCAGTGAGCCCTTTATCCATCCGTCCTGACTGAGGTCTCTCAACAGGGGTCTCCAGACACCTCCTACAGGGGGATCTGGGCCAGCAACAGGTCAGTACTCCACTGGGATGGAGCTCCCAGAGGAAGGTGAAGTCTGCCATCTTTGCTGTTTCATGGCCTTCACTGGTGATACCTTCAGGTAAGGGAAAAACCGAGGCACCTAGGGTCTGCAGTGATCCCCCAACAAGCAGCCCTATGGAAGAATGGCCTGATAGTTAAAAGAAACAGAAAGCAACAACAGCAACAAAGACCCTGTAAAAACTCCATTGAAAGTTCAGCATCTTCAAAAATTGAAGTTAGATAAGCCACAAAAGATGAGAAACAGTCAATGCAAAAATGCTGAAACTCGAAAAGCCAGAGTGCCTTCTTTCCTCAAAATAACTGCAACAGGTCTCCAGCAAGGGCACAGAATTGGGCTGAGACTGAGCTGCCTGAATTGGCAGAGGTAGGCTTCAGAAGTTGGGCAATAATGAGCTTTGCTGAACTAAAGGAGCATGTTGTAACCCAATGAAAAGAAGCTAGAATCATGATAAAACAATACAGGAGCTGATAACAAGAATAGCTGCGTTAGAGAGGAGTGTAACTGACCTGATGAAATGAAAAACAGAACACGAGATATTCACAATGCAATCACAAGTATCCATGGCAGAAGAGACCAACCAGAGGAAAGACTCTCAGAGATTGAAGACTATCTTTCTGAAAGAAGACAGGAGGCAAGAATAGAGAAAAAAGAATGAAGAACAAAAAAAGTCTGAGAAATACAGGACTATGTAAAAAGACTGAACCTACGACTGACTGGGATACCTGAAAGAAACTGGAAGAACAGAACCAAGTTTGAAAACATACTTCAGGATATCATCCAGGAGAACTTCCTGAGCCTAAGAAGATAGGCCAACATTCAGGTTCAGGAAATACAGAGAACTCTAGTAAGATACTCCACAAGAAGATCAACCTCAAGACACATAATTATCAGATTCTCCAAGGTTGAAATGAAAGAAAAAATGTTAAAGGGAGTCAGAGAGGAAGTCCATGTCACCTACAAAGGGAAACCCATTAGATGCACAGTGGACCTCTCAGTGGGAAACTCTACAAGCCAGAAGAGATTGCAAGTCAATGTTCAACATTCTTCAAGAAAAGAATTTCCAGCCCAGAATTTCATTTCCAGCCAAGCTAAGCTTCATAAGCACAGCAGAAATACTATCCTTATCAGACAAGCAAATGCTGAGGAAATTCATCACCACCAGGCCTGCCTTGCAAGAGCTCCTAAAGGAAGCACTAAATATGGATAGGAAAAACCATTTACCAGCCACTACAAAAACACACTGAAGTACACAGTACACCAACTAATGGCACTGTGAAGCAACCACATAAACAAGTCTGCAAAATAACCAGCTAGCATCATGATGATAGGATCCATTTCTCACATAACAATATTAAACTTAAATGTAAATGAGCTAAATGCCCCAATTAAAAGACATGGAATGGCAATCTGGATGAAGAGTCATGATCCATTGCTATGCTGTATTCAAGAGACCCATCTCATGTGCAGTGACACACATAGGCTCAAAATAAAGGGATGGAGAAAAAGTTACCAAGAAAAAAGCATGGGTTGCAATCCTAGTTTCTGACAAAACAGACTTTAAAACAACAAAGATTTAAAAAGACAAAGAAGGGCTGTACATAATGAGAAAGGGTTCAACTCAACAAGAAAAGCTAACTATCTTAAATATGTATGCACTTAATACAGGAGCACCCAGATTCATAAAGCAAGTTCTTAGAGACCTACAAAGAGATTTAGACCTTCACGCAATAATAGTGAGAGACATTAACACCCTATTGACAGTGTTAGACAGATCACTGAGACAGAAAGTTAACAAAGATATTCAGGACCTGAACTCATCTGTGGACCTAGTGGACCTCATAGACATCTACAGAACTCTCCACCCCAAACAACAGAATATACTTTCTTCTCATTGTCACATGGCACTTACCCTAATATTGATCACATATTTGGAAGTAAAACACTCTTCAGCAAATGCAAAAGAACTGAAATAATAGCAAACAGTCTCTCAGACCACAGTGCAATCAAATTGGAACTCAAGACTATGAAATTCACTCAACACCACACAACTAAATGGAAATTGAATAACTTGCGTTTGAATGACTCCTGGGTAAATAATTAAATTAAGACAGAAATCAAGAAGCTATTTGTAACTAATGAGAACAAGGAGACAATGTGCCAGAATCTCTGGGATGCTGCCAAAGCAGTGTGAAGACAGAAATTTATAGCACTAAATGCCTGCATCAAAAGGATAGAAAGATCTCAAGTTAACAATGTGACAACACAACTAAAAGAACCAGAGTACCAAGAGCAAACGAACCCCAAAGCTAGCAGAAGACAGGAAATAACCAAGATCAGAGCTGAACTGAAGGAGATGGAAACATGAACAACTCTTCAAAAAAATGAACAAATCCAGGAGCTAGTTTTTTGAAAAAATTAACAAAATAGATAGACCACTACCTAGACTAGTTAAAGAGAGAGAGAGAGAGAGAGAGAGAGAGAGAGAGAGAGAGAGAGAGAGAAGAATGAAATAGACACAGTCAGAAATGTTAAGGGAGATATTACCACTGACCCCACAAAAATACAACCATCAGATAATATTATGAACACCTCTTTGCACGGAAAATAGAAAACCTAGAAGAATGGATAAATTTCTGGACAAATACACCCTCCCAAGACTGAACCAGGAAGAAATTGAATCCCTGAGTAGAACAATAACAAGTTCTGAAATTGAAGCAATAATAAACAGCCTACCAATCAAAAAAAGCCCTGGACCAGATGAATTTACACCTGAATTCTACCAGAGGTATAAAGAAGAGCTGATATCATTTCTAATGAAACTATTTCAAAAAACTGAAAAAGGGAAACTCCCCCCTAACTCAGTTTATAAGGCCAGTATTATCCAGATACTATAACTTGGCAGATATACAACAAAAAAAGAAAACTTCAGTCCAATATCCCTGATGAATATCAATCCAAAAATCCTCAATAAAATACTGGCAAACTGAATCCAGCAGCACATAAGAAACTTTATCCATCACAGTCAAGCTTGCTTCATCCTTGGGATGCAAGGTTGGTTCAATATAGGCAAATTAATAGATGTAATTCATCACATAAACAGAACTAAAATAAAAAAAAACCCACATGATTATCTCAATAAATGGAGAAAAGACTTTCAATAAAATTCAACATCCCTTTATGTTTAAAACTCTCAGTAAACTAGGTATTGAAGAAACACACCTCAAAATAATAAGAGCAATATATGACAAACCCAGACAATATCATACTGAATGGGCAAAAGCTGGAAGTATTCCCCATGAAAACTGGCACAAGACAAGGATGTCCTCTCTCATCACTCCTATTCAACATAGTATTGAAAGTTCTGACCAGGGCAATCAGGCAAGAGAATAAATGAGGGTTTCCAAATCGTGAGAGAGGAAGACAAATTATGTTTGTTTGCAGATGACATGATCCTATACCTAGAAAATCTCATTGTCCCAGCCCAACAGTTTCTTTTTATTATTATTATTATACTTTAAGTTCTAGGGTACATGTGCACAATGTGCAGGTTTGTTACATAGATATACATGTGCCATATTGGTTTCCTGTACCCATTAACTCGTCATTTACGTGGGTATTTCTCCTAATGCTATCCCTCCCCCAGCTCCCCACCCCATGACAGGCCCCAGTGTGTGATGTTCCCCTCCCTATGTCCAAGTGTTCTCATTGTTAAATTCCCTCCTATGAGTGAGAACATGTAGTGATTGGTTTTCTGTCCTTGTGATCAGTTTGCTCAGAATGATGGTTTCCAGCTTCATCCATGTCCCTGGAAAAGGACATGAACTCATCCTTTTTTATGGCTGCATAGTATTCCATGGTGTATATGTGCCACATTTCCTTATTACAGTCTATCATTGATGGAAATTTGGGTTGGTTTCAAGTCTTTGCTATTGTGAATAGTGCCACAATAAACATACATGTGCATGTGTCTTTATAATAGCATGATTTATAATCCTTTGGGTATGTACCCAGTAATGGGATCATTAGGTCAAATGGTATTTCTAGTTCAGGATCCTTGAGGAATCACCACACTGTCTTCCACAATGGTTGAACTAGTTTACATTCCCACCAACAGTGTAAAGGCATTCCTAGTTCTCACATCCTCTCCAGCATCTGTTATTTCCTGACTTTTTAATGATTGCCACTCTAACTGGTGTGAGATGCTTTCTCATTGTGGTTTTGATTTACATTTTTCTGATGACCAGTGATGATGAGCATTTTTTCATGTGTCTGTTGGCTGCATAAATGTCTTCTTTTGAGAAGTGTCTGTTCATATCCTTTGCCCACTTTTTGATGGGGTTGTTTGATTTTTTCTTGAAAATTTTTCTAAGTTCTTTGTAGATTCTGGATGTTAGCCCTTTGTCAGATGGGTAGATTGCAAAAATTTTCTCACATTCTGTAGGTTGCCTGTTTATTCTGATGGTTGTTTCTTTTGCTTTGCAGAAGCTCTTTAGTTTAATTAGATCCCATTTGTCTATTTTGACTTTTGCTGCCATTGCTTTTGGTGTTTTCATCATGAAGTCCTTGCTCATGCCTATGTCTTGAGTGGTATTGCCTAGGTTTTCTTCTAGGGTTTTTATGGTTTCAGGTCTAACATTTAAGTCTTTAATCCATATTGAATTAGTTTTTGTATAAGGTGTAAGGAAGGGATCCAGTTTTAGCTTTCTACATATGGCTAGCCAGTTTTCCCAGCACCATTTATTAAATAGGGAATCCTTTCCCCATTTCTTGTTTTTGTCAGGTTTGTCGAAGATCAGATGGCTGCATATGTGTGGTGTTATTTCTGAGGCCCCTGTTCTGTTCCATTGGTCTATATATCTGTTTTGATACCAGTATCATGCGGTTTTGGTTACTGTAGCCTCATAGTATAGTTTGAAGTCAGGTAGCATGATGCCTCCAGCTTTGTTCTTTTTGCTTAGGATTGTCTTGGCAATGCGGGCTCTTTTTTGGTTCCATATGAACTTTAAAGTAGTTTTTTCCAATTCTGGGAAGAAAGTCATTGGTAGCTTGATGGGGATGGCATTGAATCTATAAATTACCTTGGGCAGTATGGCCATTTTCATGATATTGATTCTTCCTATCCATGAGCATGGAATGTTCTTCCATTTGTTTGTGTTTTCTTTTATTTCATTGAGCAGTGCTTTGTAGTTCTTCTTGAAGAAATACTTCACATCCCTTGTAAGTTGCATTCCTAGGTATTTTATACTGTTTGTAGCCATTGTGAATGGGAGTTCACTCTCTGTTTGTCTGTTATTGGTGTATAGGAATGCTTGTGATTTTTGCACATTGATTTTGCATCTTGAGACTTTGCTGAGGTTGCTTATCAGCTTAAAGAGATTTTGGGCTGAGACGATGGGATTTTCTAAATATATAGTCATGTCATCTGCAAACAGGGACAATTTGACTTCCTCTTTTCCTAATTGAATACCCCTTATTTCTTTCTCTTGCCTGATTGCCCTGGCCAGAACATCCAACACTATGTTGAACAGGATTGGTGAGAGAGGGCATCCCTGTCTTGTGCCGGTTTTTAAAGGGAATCTTTCCGGCTTTTGCCCGTTTACTACAGCCCAACAGTTTCTTAAGCTGATATGCAACTTCAGCAAAGTCTCAGGATATAAAATCAATGTGCACAATTGCTAACATTCCTATACATCAACAACAGGCAAGCAAAGAGCCAAATTGTGAATGAACTCCCATTTACAATTGCTATAAAAGGAATGAAATACCTAGGAATAGAGCTAATAAGGAAAGTGAAGGACCTCTTCAAGAAGAACTACAAACCTCTGCTCAAGGAAATCAGAGAGGATACAAGCAAATGGAAAAACATTCCATGCTCATGGATAGAAAGAATTAATATTGTAAAAACAGCCATGCTGCCCAAAGTAATTTATAGATACAAAGGTATTCCCATTAAACTATCATTGATATTATTCACAGAATTAGAAGAAACTATTTTAAAAAACATATAGAACCAAAAAAAGCTCACATAAGCTCACATAGAACCAAAAAAAGCCAAGACAATCCTAAGCATAAAGAACAAAGCTGGAGGCATTGTGGTACCTGCCTTCAAACTATAAGGCTACAGTAACCAAAACAGCATGATAATGGTACAAAACCAGACACATAGTGCAACAGAACAGAATAGAGAACTGAGCAATCAATCAGAATAGAGAAGACAGAATTAAGACCACCCACGTGCAACCATCTCATCTTTGACAAACCTGACAGTAGCAATGGGAAAAGGAGTCCCTATTTATAAATGGTGCTGGGAGAACTGGTTAGTTATATGCAGAAAATTGAAACTGGATTCCCTCTGTACACCATAGACAAAAATTAGCTCAAGATTAATTAAAGACTTAAATGTAAAACCCAAAACGATAACAACTCTAAAAGAAAATCTAGGCAATACTACTCAGGACATCAGCATGGGCAAAGATTTCATGATGAAAACGCCAAAAGCAATTGCAACAAAAGCAAAAATTAACAAATGGGATCTCATTAAAGAGCTTTTATATAGCAAAAGAAAATTAGGTGAATAGACAACATACAGAATTGTAGAAAATTTTTGCAATCTATTCATCTGACAAAGGTCTAATATCCAGAATCTATAAGAAACTTAAACAAATTTACAAGAATAAAACAATAAATCTCATTAAAAACTGGGTAAAGGACACTTCTCAAAAGTAGACATTCATGCAGTAAACAAACGTATTAAAAAAAAACTCAACATCACTGATCATTAGGGAAATGCAAATCAAACCACAATGAGATACCATCTCGTGCCGGTCAGAATGGCGTGAGTAAGAACTTGGCCATCTGCAGTTCAAGAAGAAAGTTCTCAGAAAAAGCCCAACCTGCCAATACCTTGCTGTTCGACCTTCAGAACTGTGAGAAAATGTATTTCTGTGATTTGAGCTACCCAATTTGTGGTATTTTCTTGTGGGAGCCCTGGCTCCCATAAGAAACGAACACACATAATTTATTTTATAGAGTTTTGTCCTTGCACAACATGAGAGCTGTTTACACTGTTGATGAAAGCTATGTCTTTGGTGTCTGGTCCTGGAGCCTGAAGTCACACTGAGACCTGCAAGGGTAAGCTGGAATCTGTGAGGACAGACTGAAACCTCTGTCAGGTGCTCATGACCCTGCCAGCCATACAATTGTGATGGTGGGGACATTCTTCAGGAGAAGCTGGCACCTGTAGTCACAAAGCTAACCATGCACTTGACACAGAAGTTGGAGAAGCTTAAGGAAGAGAGCCTCCAAAAGCTAAAATAATATTGCTGCTCCTTCACTTCTCCTTTCTAAATGTATTACAAATGTCTCTTGTGGCTCACCCTAGCATGTAACTATCCAAGGAAGTAAAATTATGGGAAATGAAGTTTCAGCTTAGATAATCTGATGCAATACAAATTTACTACATATGCCATGTTTTAATATTTCACAAGGAGAATATATTTATGTCTGACTTGTATAAATAAAAATTATCACAAATAAAGGATGAGAGTTTCTCAAATTTTATAGGACATGCATGGCCCTGACATAAATTTTTAAAAAGAAAAAAAAAAAAAAAGAAAACTGAAGACTAACTTTACTTATGAACTGAATGAAAGAAATTTTAAATGAATCCAAGAATATATGTCAGAGTGAAAATAGTATGATTTGTTATAGGACTGCAAGGATGAGCTCATGATATTAAATTTTTAAAAACGGTTATTTCTATAGATGAAGAAAAAGCATAGATAAAATTCTAAAGCCACTCTTACTATAACTTGGTAAGGAGTATTTTCAACACTTATAGAAAAATGTCATACTCAGTGTTTAAACACTTGAATGGTTAGCATTAGAATCAGAAACATGATAAAATGGTTGCTACTACTAGTAGTGTTTTATTGGCAGTCTAGCAGTGCAGTGCTGCAACTTAAGGAAAATGTCAAATATTTGAAAAGAGTTGAAATATAATTACATATAGGCAATATGATTATCTACAATGAAAATACAAGAAAAAATAGCTGAACTCTTATAACAAATAAATGAGTTTAGAAAGGAAATTAAAAATTGAGTGAAAACAACTCTGTTCACCAGCAATAAATAAGATAATAACAAAAGACATAAAGAAAAATGAACACAGCCTCAGTAACATGGGGCAATGTCAAACAGTCTAACATACATTTAAATGGAGTCCAAAAGGAACAAAGGGAAGGAAGGAATAAAATATATTTTAAATGGTAATGGCTAAACAGTTTCCAAATTTTATGAAAAGTGCAAACCCACGGAGCCAAAAAGTTCAATGAATTCCAAGCAAAATAAATGCAAAGAAAACTACAACAAGGAATATTTTAATAAAATCACTGAAAACGAGTGATAAAGGGAAAATCTTAAAAACAAAATTAAAAGAGCACATTATAAAGTATACCAAAGACAGCAATGATTGAATATTACTCAGCAATCCCATTACTGGGTATATACCCAAAAGATTATAAATAATTCTTCTATAAAGACACATGCACATATATGTTTATTGCAGCACTATTTACCATAGCAAAGACTTGGAACCGACCAAAATGCCCACCAATGATAGAATGAATAAAGAAAATGTGGCACATGGAATACTATGCAGCCATAAAAAAGAATGAGTTCATGTCCTTTGCAGGGTCATGGATGAAGCTGGAAACCATAATTCTCAGCAAACTAAGACAGGAACAAAAAACCAAACACCACATGTTCTCACTAATAAGTAGGAATTGAACAATGAGAACACATGGACACAGAGAGGGGAACATCACATACCAGGGCCTGATGGGGAATGGGGGGCCAAGGGAGGGAGAGCATTAAGACAAATAGCTAATGCATGTGGGGCTTAAAACCTAGATAATGGGTTGATAGATGCAGGAAACCACCATGGCACATATATACCTATGTAATAAACCTGCACTTTCTGCACATGTGTCCCAGAACTTAAAGTAAAAAATTAAATAAATAAATAAAAAAGAACCAATGCAAGCCATAGAAAAATGAATGGCATCTTTAAAGTGCCGAAAGATTTGAAAAAAGTCAAGCCAGAACACTATATCAGAAGAAAAGAGTAAGGTGAGATAATTTATTTTTTCAGCCAGAATAATTTGTTGTTAGCAGACATATATTATTAGAAATGTTAAGTGAAGTTCTTCAAGTTGAAGGAAAATTATATATCAGCAGGAAACTTGGATCAAAGTGAAAATGAATGAAAAGCACCAGACATGCTATATGTGACTACAAATTTTTTTTTCTCAGTTTTACATTTCTTTAAAGGTTATTGATTATTGAAAGAAAAATAATGACATTGCATTTTGTGGTTTATAACATGAATAGAAATACATATGAAACAGCAATAGCACAAAAGATAGGAGAGGATAATGTTGCAATGGGTTCTTATACTTGAAATGGTATAATATTATTTGAAAGTAGAATTAATAAGCTAGTAATTCTTGTAAATCACAGAGCACCTGCTGAAAAGTAAAGTAGACATGTAATTAAAAATGTAATAGTTGAGACAAAATGGAAATACAAAAGAAACAAAAAATAGAAATAAAAAATAATCAAATATCAAAGCAAATGGGACTAATATAAAAGAAATAACAAGGTAATATATTAAAACCCAACCATGCTGAAAATTACATTAAATGTAAATGATCTGAACACTTCAATTTAAAGGCAGAGATGGTCAGAATAGATAAAAGTTCAAGAGCCATATATGCCATCCCACTTTAAATATAAATAAAACAACTTAATGTAAATGTATTAACATTAATAGATTAATAATGTAAATTATTAAGATTAATATTAATAATGTTATATGTGTATTAACATATTAATAATGTTAAACTAACATTCTATTAATGTTAATACATTTATATTAAATTGTTTTATAATTAATGATTTATTAATCATAAATTATGATTTATAAATAATGTTAATATAATGTTAACTTAATATTATCATTAGTAGATAATTTTAATAGATTAAAAGGATGGAAAATATGTATCATACAAGCATAAAGAAAAGGAGACTTTTAATGTCTATATTAATATCAGGCAAAGTAGACCTCAGAGCAAGAAGTATTTCAGGGAAAAAGGAGGACTTTTTAATATATATAAATGAGTCAATCAATACATTTTAATAAACATTTAGCCTACATGCCTCATACCAGATCCTCAAAATGCATTATGCAAAACTGATAACAACTGAAAGAATAGACGAATTCACAATTATAACTAGAGACATAAACATTCATTTTTCAGTAACTGATAGAACCAGAAGTTAGAATAAGTGTAAGTATGTAAAAGATTTAAAGAGCAGTCAAAGGCCGGATGCAGTAACTCACACCTGTAATCTCAGCACTTTGGGAGGCTGAAGCTAGTGAATCATTTGAGGTCAGGAGTTTAAGACCAACCTGGCCAACATGGTGAAACCCAGTCTCTACTAAAAGTACAGAAATTAGGCGGGGATAGTGGTGCACGCCTATAATCCCAGCTACTTGGGAGGCTGAGGCAGGAGAATCACTTGAATCTGGGAGGCAGAGGTTGCATTGAACCAAGATTGTGCCCCTACACTCCAGGTTGGGAGTGTGAGACTTTGTCTCAAAAAAAAAAAAAAAAAAAAAAAAATTAAATAGAATAAGCTTAGTGCAGGAGCCGTCTCCCAAAAACAGACTTTGGGATGTGGATTTGTGTGCAGAAAATTTACTGCAGAGCACTCTCAGAATTTGCACTTCCAGTGGGGTGAAGAAAGCAGGACTGGGCAGTCAGCAGCTCTGGAGTTGGAATGGTCTCTTAGAGTTCACACGACAGTAGAATACCTATTCTTTTCAAATGCACATGGGACATTTATGAAGAGGGACCATATGCAGGGTCATAAAACAAGTCTCAATACATTTAAAATATTGAAATCATACAAAAGTATGTTCTGTGATCATAACAGAATTAAAACTAGAAATCAGCTACAGAAATATACTCCTCAAATTCCCAAATATTTGGATAATAAACAACATAGTTCTAAGTAACTCAAAGTCAAAAAAGAAATTAAAAGAAAAATTAGAAAAAAAATTTTTGATTTGAATAAAAAAGAAAACAAAACATATAAATGTTTGTTAGATATACATAAAGGAATCTATAGAGGGAACTTTACAGATTTAAAAGTTTATATGGGAAAAGGAGAAAGGTCTAGAAATTAATAATAGTAGCTTCAACTTCAGAAGCTTTAAAACAATACAGATTGAGTCCAAGCAAGTAGACAGAAGGAATAACAGAGAGCAGAAATCAGTGAAGTAGAAAATTGAAAAATAGTAGAGATCAATGCTATCAAAAGTTGCTTTTTTAAAATATCAATAACATTGGCAAACCCCTTACTATGCTGATTGTAGTCACCCTAAACACTCACGTCTTCCAAAGTCATACTCCTTTCTTGAGGTAGTTCTCTTTAAATTACTGCTTATTGTAGATTGTAAAGATGTGGCCACTTCAATCAATTTGGGTCAAATCTAAGAGATCATTCCACCTCCAGAGCTGCTGACTGCCCAGTCCTGCTTTCTTCATCCCACTGGAAGTGCAGATTCTGAGAGTACTCTCCAGTAAATTTTCTGCACACAAATCCACATCCCAAAGTCTGTTTTTGGGAGACGCCTTCTGCAATAAGCTTATTCCAACAATGTCATATTGTTTTAACATTTAAGAAATCTGGTATTATAAATTATCCAGATTGCCAAAATTAGTAAAAGATGGCATTCGAATATGCCATGCTTTCTGACACTCCCAACTCTGACCTTTCTTGAGTAAAGTTGCTGTTCCTGGAAGCAGTTAGCTTGACACAAATGAAGCATGAAATCTGTGGGGGTCAAACAAGTTTGTGGTAGGGCTTTCTCCCTGGGCAGGTTGAGAGGGCAGTATCCAAACTATCTGTGATATGGTTGAGAGGGCAGAGAAACTAATTAATAGTACAGAATGGAAATAGAGAAGTCACTTCTAATATATTTAAGAATTGAGTATACAAAAATGTTAAATTTCAAATCAGTAGAGAAAAGAAGCAATATTTAACAGTTAATGTTTCAACTGTGTCTTTTGGAATAAAAAAACTTTTTGAAAAAGTAAAGGTATTTCTCTTTCAACACCAGGCACCAAAATATATCCTAAATGCTTTGAACATTTTGGGGTAAAAACTATTAAGAGTTTCAGGAAAACAATGATCTGGAAACACTGTTTGTGGATATTTTGCAGACACTTATTTAATATATTTATTACACAAAGTTGTTACTAGTTAGTAATAAATGAACAAAGGGTTCATTTAATCATTTGAAACAATTCAAAAGGAAGAAATGCACATGACTGATAAATGTGTAAACAGATGGTGAATCTCACTAGTAATCAAAGCAATGCAAATCAAATTAGGATTTCATATCATTTTCATTGTCAGAGGAAAGCAGTGAACTGAAGACACAATAGTAAATTATTAATATGTACAATATCTGTCCTTACAAATTGTATGGAATATGTAATCACTAAAGTTTTATTGTATATATATTTAACGGAAAGGTGTTCAAGATGCACTGTTAACTGTTGGAGAAGTAGGTCATGAGAGATTTTACACAGCATGATCCACATATTTTGGTAAATGTTTAAATGATTAAATCTGCAAACTTTTCAATGACCTTTATTTGAACTTTATTAATTACAACATATTTTAATTTTTGAAGCATATATATGACTTTTCTCTTTTTTTCAAGTTTATTTCAAGTTCAGCGTTACATGTACAGGTTTGCTATATAGCTAAAAGTGTCATGGGGATTTGTTGTACAGACTATTTTTTCACCCAGGTATTAAGCTTAATACCCATAGTAATTTTTCCTGATCTTCCTTCTGTCATCCTCCTCCCTCTGATAGGTGCCAGCATGTGTTGCTTCCCTCTATATGTCCATGTGTTCTCACTGTTTAGCTCCTACTTGTAAGTGATAACATGTGATATTTGATTTTCTGTTCCTGTGTTAGTTTGTTAAGAATAATGGCCTCCAGCTCCATCCATTTCCCTGAAAAGGACATGATCTTATTCATTTTATAGCTGCATAGTGTTCTATGGTATATATGTACCACATTTTCTTTATCTAGTAAGTAATTGATGGGCATTTAGATTGATTCACTATTGTGAATAGTGCTGCAATGAACATAGGTGTGCATGTATCTTTGTAATAGAATGATTTACATCCCTTCAGGTATATGCCCACCTGTGATATTTCTGGGACAAATGGTATTTCTGTTTTTAGGTCTTTGAGGAATTGCTGCACTATCTTCTACAATGGTTGAACTAATTTACACTGCCACCAACAATGTGTAAGCATTCCTTTTCCTCCACAAGCTTGCCGGTGTCTGTTATTTTTTGACTTTTTAGTAATAGCCATTCTGACTGGCATGAGATGGTATCTCATTTTGGTTTTGATTTGCATTTGTCTAATAATCAGTGATGTTGAGCTTTTTAAAATGTGATTGTTGGCCATATGTATGTCTTCTTTTAAAAAGTGTTCATGTCCTTTGCTTTCTTTTTTTTTTTGAAACGGAGTCTTGCTCTGTCACCTAGGCTGCAGTGCAGTGGTGCCATCTCAGCTCACTGCAACCTTCGCCTCCCGGGTTCAAGTGATTCTCCTGCTTCAGCCTCCTGAGTAGCTGAGATTACAGGCGCACACCGCCACACCTGGCTAATGTTTTGTATTTTTAGTAAAGATGGGGTTTCACCATGTTGGACAGGCTGGTCTTGAACTTCTGACCTTGTGATCCGTCTGCCTCAGTCTCCCAATGTCCTTTGCTTTTTAATAGAGTTTTTTTTTTTCTTGTAAGTTTACATTCCTTTTAGATGCTGGTTATTATACCTCTCTTGGATACATAATTTGCAAAAATTTTCTCCTAGTCTGCTTAGGCTATCTGTTAGCACTCTGACGATAGTTTTTTCTCCCGTTCTATAGGTTGTCTATTCGCTCTGATGATAGTTTCTTTTGCTGTGCAGAAGCTCTTTTGTTTAATTAAATCCCATTTGTCAATTTTTGCTTTTGTTGCAATTGCTTTTGTGATTTCATCATAAAACCTTTGCTTATGCCTATGTCCTGAATGGTATTGCCTAGATTTTCTTCTAGGGTTGTTACAGTTTTGGGTTTTACATTTAAGTCTTTAATCCATCTTGAGTTAATTTTTGTATATGGTGTAAGCAACGGATCCAGTTTCAATTTTCTGCATATGGCTAGTCTGTTCTCCCAGCGCCATTTGTTAAATAGGGAATCTTTACCCCATTGCTTGTTTTTGTCAGGTTTGTCAAAGATTAGATGGTTGTAGATATGTGGCTTTGTTTCTGAGTTCTCTATTCTGTTCCATTGGTCTATGTACCTGTTTTTGTATCAGTACTATGCTATTTGGGTTACTGTAGCCTTGTAGTTTGAAGTCAGGTACCGTTATACCTCCAGCTTTGTTCTTTTTGCTTAGGATTATCCTGACTATATGAGCCCTTCTTCTTCTTCTTCTTTTTTTTTTTTTGTTCCATATGTATTTTAAAATAGTTTCTTTAATTCGGTGAAAAATTTCAGTGATAATTTAATGGGAATAGCATTGAATCTATAAATTGCTTTGGGCAGTATGGCCATTTTGACGACATTGATTCTTCCTATCCATGAGCATGGAATATTTTTCTGTCTGCTTGCGTCCTCTCTAATTTCCTTGAGTAGTGGTTTGTAGTTCTCCTTGAAGAGGTCCTTCATCTCCCTTGGTAGCTGTATTCCTAGGTGTTTTATTCTTTTTGTGGCAATAGTGAACGGGAATACATACATAATTTTTCTCTCTGCTTGTCTATTGTTGGTGTTTAGGAATGCTTGTGATTTCTGCACATTGATTCCATATCCTAAGACTTTGATGGAGTTGCTTATCAGCTTAAGAAGCTTTTGGGCTAAGTTGATAGGATTTGCTAGATATAAGATCATATAATCTGCAGACAAAGACAGTTTGACTTCCTCTCTTCCGATTTCAATACTCTATTTCTTTCTCTTGCTTGGTTGCCCTGGCCAGAACTTCCAATGCTATGTTAAATAGGAGTGGTCGGAGAGGACATCCTTGTCTTGTGCCAGTTTTCAAGGGGAATGCTTCCAGCTTTTGCCCATTCAGTATGATATTGGCTGTGGGTTTGTCATAAATGGCTCTTATTGTTTTAAGGTATGTTCCTTCAATACCTGGTTTATTGAGAATTTTTAACATGAAGGGATGTTGAATTTTATCAAAGGTCTTTTCTGCATCTATTGAAATAATCGTGTAGTTTTTGTCTTTAGTTCTGTTTATGCGATGAATTATGTTTATTGATTTACATATGTTGAACAAACCTTGTATCCCAAGGATGAAACCAACTTGTTGTGGTGGATAAACTTTTGATATGCTGCTGGATTCGGTTTGTCAGTATTTTATTGAGGATTTTTGCATCAATATGCATCAGGGATATTTGCCTGAAGTTTTCTCTTATTGTGGTATCTCTGCCTGGTTTTGGTATCAGGATGATGCTGGCCTTGTAGGATGAGTTAGGGAGAACTCCCCCTCTTCAATTTTTTTGGAATAGTTTCAGCATGAATGATACGAGCTCTTCTTTGTACATCTGGCAGAATTCAGCTGTGAATTAATCTGATCCTGGGCTTTTTTAGTTGGTAGGCTATTACTGACTCAATTTCAAAATTCATTATTGGTCTGTTCAAGGATTCAAGTTCTTTCTGGTTCAGTCTGGGGAGGGTTTATTTGTCCAATAATTTATCCATTTTGTCTAGATTTTCTAGTTTATGTGCATAGAGGTGTTCATAGTATTCTCTGATGGTTGTTTATATTTCTCTGGGGTTAGTGGTTATATCCCCCTGTTGTTTCTGATTGTGTTTATTTGAACCTTCTCTCTTTTCTTCTTCATTAGTCTAGCTAGTGGCTTATTTTATTATTTTTTTTCAAGAAACCCAGCTTCTGTATTCATTGATCTTTTGAATATTTTTGTGTGTGTCTCAGTCTCCTTCAGTTCAGCTCTAATTTTGGTTATTTCTCGTCTTCTGCTAGCTTGCTTTGGGATTTGTTTTCTCTTGATCCTCTTGTTCTTTTAATTGTAATGTTAGATTGTTAACTTTAGATTTTTCCAACTTTTTGATGTGGGCATTTAGTGCTATAAATTTCCCTCTTGACACTGCCTTAGTTGTGTCCCAGATATTCTAGCATATTGTACCTTTGTTGTCTTTAGTTTTAAAGAGCTTCTTGATGTCTGCCTTAATTTCATTATTTACTGAAAAGTCATTCAGGAGCCAGTTATTCAGTTTTCCTGTAATTTATGGTTTTGATTGAATTTTTAAGTTTTGATTTCTTAAATTTCTTAATTTGATTGTGCTTTGGTACAAGATATTGTTTATTATGATTTCAATTATTTTGCATTTGCTGAGGAGTGTTTTACTTCTGATTATGTGGTCGATTTCAGAATATGTGACAGGTGGCAATGAGGAGAACATACATTCTGTTATTTTGGAGTAGAGAGTAGATATTTATCTGTTCCATTTGATTCAATGCTTAGTTTAGGTCCTGAGTATCTTTGATAATTTTCTGTCTCAATGATCTGTCTAATATTGTCAGTGGGGTGTTAAAGTCTCCCACTATTATTGTGTGGGAGTCTAAGTCTCTTCGAAGGTCTCTGAGAACTTGCTTTGTGAATCTGGGTGCGCCTGTCTTGGGTGCACATATATTTTGGATAGTTAAGTCTTGTTGAATTGAACCCTTTCCCATTATGTAATGCCCTTCTTTGTCTTTTTTTATCTTTGTTGGTTTAAAGTCTGTTTTGTCAGAAACTAGGATTGCAACCCCTGCTTTTTTCTATTTTCCATTTCTTGGTAGATTCATCTCCATTCCTTTATTTTGAGCCTATGTGTGTAATTGCTTGTAAGACTGGTCTTTTGAAGACAGCAATGGGTTTTGGTTCTTTATCCTGCTTGCTACTCTGTGTCTTTTAATTGGGGCTTTTAGCCCATTTACATTCAAAGTTAGTATTGATTTGTGTGGATTTGATCCTGTCACTGTAGTTTTAGCTAGTTATTTTGCAGACTTGTTTATGTGGTTGCTTCTTAGTGTCATTAGTCTATGTACTTCAGTGTGTTTTTGTAGTGGCTGGTAATGGTCTTTCCATATTTAGTGCTTCCTTTAGGAGCTCTTGTAAGTCAGGTCTGGTTGTAACAAATTCCTTCAGCATCTGCTTGTCTGAAAAGGATCTTATTTCTCCTTTGTTTGTGAAGCTTGGTTTGGCCAAATATGAAATTCTGGTTTGGATTTTCTTTCCTTTAAGAATGTTGAGTATTGACCCCCAATCTTTTCTGGCTTGTAGAGTTTCTGCTGAAAGGTCTGCTGTTAGTCTGATAGATTTACTTTTATAGGTGATCTGACGCTTCTCTCTAGCTGCCCTTAACAGTTTTTCTTTCATTTTAATCTTGGAGAATCTGATGATTATGTATCTTGGAGATGATCTTCTTGTGAAGTAACTTTCTGGGGTTCTCTGCATTTTCTGAAATTGAAAATTGCCCCCTCTAGCTAGATTGGAGAAGTTCTTTTGATGATATCCTGAAATACATTTTCCAAGTTGCTTCCATTCTCCCCATCTCTTTCAGGGACACCAGTGAGTCATAGATTCCATCTCTTTACCTAATCCCATATTTCTCAGAGGTTTTGTTAATTCCTTCTCATTCTTTTTTCTCTATTCTTTTCTGACTGTCTTATTTCAGAAAGCCAGTCTTCAAGCTCCGAGATTCTTCCCTCCACTTGGTCTATTCTGCTACTAATACTTGTGATTACATAATGAAATTCTCATATTGTGTTTGTCAGCTCTCTCAGATTAGTTACATTCTTTTCTCTATTGTCTACTTTGTCTGTCAGCACCTGCATTGTTTTATCATGATTTTTAGCTTCTGTGCATTGGGTTTCAATGTACTCCTGTAACCCTATGATCTTTGTTCCTATTCATATTCTGAATTCTGCATCTGTTGTTTCAGCCATCTCAGTCCTGTTCAGAACCCTTGCTGGAGAAGTGATGTGGTCATTTAGAGGAAAGAAGACACCCTGGCTTTTTGAGTTTTCATCATTCTCGTGCTGATTCTTTCTCACCCTTGTGGGCTTATGTACTTTCAATTTTTGAGGTTTCTGACCTTGGGATGAGTTTTTTTTTTTTTTTTTTTTTTTTTCCTTTTATCCTATTTGATGACTTTGAGAGTTTGGTTGTGTTTTAAAATGGATTCAGCTGACTGGCTTTATTTCTGGGAGATTTTAGGGGGCCAGTGCTTAACTGCCAACTCCTGGACTGTGTGTTCTAAGTCTGGGGCACTTGTATTGGGCCCTGACTTTATTCTCTTGCTCTTCGAGGTTTGGAATCCACTGAACTGGGGGAGGAGGACGAGGTGTGGCAACCACAGCAGAGTGGTAGCAGGTGCTGAGGTGCCTGCCTCCCTGCAGGCACTCACTACAGTGACAGAGGCAATGCAGCTGGAGGGGGAGTGAGCCCCTACTGGAGACTGTGCTGGACGTGGTGCTGGTTTGAGGAAGGTGTGCTGGTGGGTACAGGTCTAGGTCCCTTCTCTCTGCCCTGCAAGCAGGAGTCATGATACTATTTTTGTTTAAAGAAATCCAACACACCCACACACGTGTCAGGAGCAAGGATTGACAGGCTGTACCCCAAGATGTCAGTGATTATCTCTGAGTGATAAGATCATAGTGATATATGATGTGGATGATATGTTTGTCCTATATCTCTAGGTTTTCCACAACAATAATGTATTACTATTGTAAATATAAATAGATAAAATGAATTTAGTAGCACTCATTTAGTTGATAGGTAAGTGGCCAGCCACTAGCCTTCTGATTGTTATAGATTTCACATTTCTGAATCCTAGGGCAGATAACGTAAAAAGGATATGCAATTTTTAAAAAACAAACTGTCCAGTGGACCTATAGATTTTATTTTCCAATTCAAGTCTATCTACCTCATATTTGGTGGAAAATTCTTCTGGATTCTGGCAATCTGAGACCTGCCGAGCCTTAGAGTTTGTCACTGAGACTTTGTCTTCTTTGTGTCCCTTAAAGACATTATTTTGGGGGTTGGGAAGAAGCTGTGTTCGAATATACAAGTCAAGATTCCATTTTAAGCCATATCCCCCAAGCAATGCTCAGATTCCTCGGATAACCTTGGGCATTGTACTTCCTTTGGGCTAGTAGCTTTGCTCTTAACTAGGATATTTTGAGACATGCAAGAAATACATTGTCATAATGGACAGATGACTCATGATTCCACCAGTTTAGGGTATGATAATGGTAAGTGAGGCAATCAGTATCGACTTTCAGCTTATTTTCTCAATAGATCATGCCATTTCTTGCAATATCCTTGCAATATAGTTTAGCATTGGTGAGTCCAGAATTATTCAAACGATTTTGTGTTATTCAAATGATTTTGTGTAACCCAGGTAAAGCACACAGGGATACAAAATTCACTCAGTATACAAAATAAATATAGCAAATTGTAAGTAATCTTTATCATACAAAATTCTATGTTTGACCGCAAGGAATTTATATTCCTACAGAAGAGTCCCACAACCTCACTGAGCTGAAAGTCCTTTCTACAAATTCACTTTTAGTAATGTATTTAAGAAAATACTTACTCAAATGATCTCACTTTTGTAAATTAATACCCACATCTGCATTGGTATTTCTATTAAAGATTAATTCCACTAGGTGGAGATATTTGCTCAGTTTTGTGGTTCACACTAAAGCATACAGGAGTAGAGAAATCTATTAAGCAAGGGAATGTCTCAGAAACAAGAATAATAGCCTGGGGCCTTCCAAGACCTGTTGCTTTGCATTGTAATCATTTGGCAAAATGTATACACTTTGCTACGTGGAGTTTAGTGTTTGCTTTTAATGATTATAAAAGAAAAGTGGCAGGTTTCTAGGCTTACAGTATACAATTTTTTATTTTGTTTGAATACTTATAACTTTTAACCACTATGATTTGAATAGACTGTTAACTAGACATCTTAAGTTTTCTCCTTTAACTGTTAGACAGTTCTTGCATTAACAGTGATATAGTAATTAAGTGTTCATAACAATAAAATAGGTTCTGTTTTCACCATGTTTTAGATATTTTATATTTAATTAAAACAATAATGGCCCTTATTAATATATAAATACTGTTGTTTAATACTTTAATATTTATACTAATAACTTTATGAAAAATGGTACCTTGTCAAGTCATAGGGAAGCAATTTTTTTAAGTATAACAAAGATGTATGCGATAATTCTTAAATTAAGAAAAGTGTAAGGCCTAAAATACTAGGAAGTTGTTTGTTCAATTTGAAGTTTTTCTGTGGTGATCTTGGGTTTCTACTTTTCTGTTTTTTATTGGTACCAACATAATATGGAAACAATCTTCATAGTTAAGTAAGAAATTCATCTGCTCCTCTTTATTTTGTATTTGAAGTTATAATATTCTGTGCCATCAGTTAATTGACTTCAAGGAAGTAAGGCTCTGAAACATTGAACTCTCTCAAAGCAGCCTGATTCTTTTTTTTTTTTTTGCCGTTGGTTTTCAAAATGTCTTTTGTGTGTGAGCACCATTGTCTCTAGTTTTGTTGTTTTAAAGATACTCTATTAATTACCTACAGCTGTTCTCATAAATTGATTAAAAACACAACAGACTTTTGTCCTCTAATTCCTTAGAGAAAAGTTAGCAATTGACGTTTTCTTTTTTTTCATCTTAAAGATATGAGAAAGGGAAGACCAAATCAGATGTGTAGAAATGTATTAGAAAAATTCTGGTTTTTAGTATCTAATAGATCATGTCTAGTTTTTGAATAAATTTAATTTTTCATTTAAAGCAATTGCTTGGTATACATTGCAGATGTAAGATGTAAGTAAGTAAGTAAAAGTAATATTTCTCATTTGCCCACTCGTCTAACAACTGATTTTCTCTCTAGGATGAAACCCTGGCCCGCCAGTTGGTGGAGCTAGGCTACCGAGGGACTGGAGAGAGAGTGAAAAGGGAAGACTTCGAAGCAAGGAAAGCAGCTATAGAGATTTCAAGGCTGGCTGAAAGAGCTCAGCAAAAGTGAGTGTCCATGTTCCAAATCCAGATTTTATGTTATATTCTAGACCTCTGGAGTAATTCAATTTCGTTTGCATTGTTTCATTTAGAAGCACTGGCTGGAGCAGGTAAAACTTGGAATATCCTAAGCATGTGTTCTGCAGATGAGGAACTGAAGGAACTGTTATATGCTTGCAATAAAGTCACATGCAATTTCAAGCTACTAATTTAAGAAATATAAATACCAAAATATGGTCATCATACCGATAAAGTCTTGTTAAAAAGTAACTTGATGTTATTGGTTTTATGCATTTATATACAAAAAATATGAGTGACTTTTGCCTTAGAGTTCTTTGTGCTTTGAGGTCTGTAAATCTTTAGTATCATTTGTGTTCTCATATTTTTCTAAGCATTAATTCATTCAACTTTATTAATAATCACTAACTTTTGTTTATGTGCCTAATTTATATGTTAATATATAATATGTGGTTATATTAAACATAAATCTAATGATATACGTTAAAACATATTATGAAAGAGATATATTCCTAAAGTGAACTGCATCAAACTTGTAAGGCAATTTTATAAAGACATAAGTAGTTAACAAAGTAATAATTTATTTCATTTTTAAAAGTGGATCATTAAAGTATAAATGCTGGGGAGAATACTTACTTAGAAATCAATATACTATTATTGGATAACATCTTTAAAATTACCCAGTAATTGTGAGCATAAATTTCCATGTATGCATTATAAACATAACATTTGGTAGTGTAATGTGCTTTGGTCCTGGGACTATTCAATTAGAAGTGACCATTTTAATGGTAATTGTGTTTCAGAACCATAGTATACTGAAGTTTAACATACTGATATTTGGGAATATATTAGTTTTCTATTGCTGCCATAACACATTATTACAAATTTGGTGACTTAAAATAACACATTTATGGCTGGGTGCGGTGGCTCACACCTGTAATCCCAGCACTTTGGGAGGCCAAGGCAGGCGGATCACGAGGTCAGGAGATCGAGACCATCCTGACTAACACGGTGAAACCCTGTCTCTACTGAAAATACAAAAAATTAGCCAGGCGTGGTGGCGGGCACCTGTAGTCCCAGCTGCTTGGGAGGCTGAGGCAGGAGAATGGCGTGAACCCAGGAGGCGGAGCTTGCAGTGAGCCGAGATCGCGCCACTTAACTCCAGCCTGGGCAACAGAGCGAGACTCCATCTCAAGAAAAAAAAAAAACAACAAAAAACAAAAAAACAAAACACACATTTCTTTATTCATTGTTCCGTCCATACAGTGTGGCTCGGCCGGGCCCTCTGCATAGTATATCACAAGGTTAAAATCCTGGCATTGGCTGGATGACATTCTTGTCTAGAGGTTCTGAGGATGAAACTGCCTCCATGTTCAGTTAGGTTGTTGGCCAAATTCAATTCCTTATGATTATAGGGCTGAGTTCCCCACTTCCTTGGTTGTCATTTGGGGGCTGATCTTTGCTCCTAGAGGCTGCTCATGTTTCTTTTTAAGCTTTCCCACTCCCTCCAGCAACAGTGGGTCAAGACCCTTTTACCCTTAAGATTTCTCCAACTTCCTCTTCAGAAGCTTCTTTCCTGACTCTGGTCCAAGAAATATCTCTCCTTTTAAGGACTTATGTGATTACACTGGGTCCATCTAACGATCCAGAATAATCTCCCTGTTTTAAAGTCAATAATATTTGTATCATCAGCAAAGGCCGTTCGTTTGTTATTTCTTCAGTTTTTAAGTTCAGGGTACATGTGCAGGATGTGCAGGTTTGTTATAGGTAAATATGTGCCATGGTGGTTTGTTGCACAGGTCATCCCATCACCTAGGTATTAAGCCCAGCATCTGTTAGCTATTCTTCCTGATGCTTTCACTTCAACCCAGCCCCACTCTGACAGGCCCAGTGTGTATCATTCCCCTCCATGTGTCCTTTCCATGTGTTCTCATCATTCAGCTCCCACTTAGAGGTGAGAACATGCAGTGCTTGGTTTTCTGTTCCTGTGTTAGTTTGCTGAGGAAAACGACTTCCAGCTCCATCCATGTCCCTGCAAAGGACATCATCTAATTCTTTTTATGGCTGCATAGTATTCCATGGTGTATATGTACCACATTTTGTTTATTCAGTCTATCACTGATGAGCATTTGGGTTGATTATGTCTTTGTTATTGTGAACAGTGCTGCAATAACATATACATGCATGTATCTTTATAATAGAATGATTTGTATTCCTTTGGGTATATACTCAGTTTTGGAATTAGTGGGTCAAATGCTATTTCTGTCTCTAGGTCTTTGAAGAATTAGCAAACAATAATTGAATAATTTACACTCCCACCAACAGTGTAAAAGTGTTCCTTTTTCTCCACAGCCTTGCCAATGTCTGGGTTTTTTTTTTTTTTGACTTTTTAATAATCACCATTCTGACTGGCATGAGATGTTATCTCATTGTGGTTTTGATTTGCATTTCTCTAATGATCAGTGATGATGAGCTTTTTCTTATATGTTTGCTGGCCACATGTATGTCTTCTTTTGAAAAGTGTCTGTTCATGTAGCAAAGGACCTTTTGGTATGTAATGCAACATATTCACAGTTCTTCGGATTAGAGAATGGATATCCTTAATCCTACTGATGTGAGAAAGGGGCATTCTGTTTATCACAGGTAATTTATATAAAATCTCAGGAATTTACTGAACATAGTTATTCACTATCAACTTCTATTCTTGGAAAATTGAAACGAGGCTAGTTTTCTGTGTACAATGTAATGTTTGTAATGTGTCTTATGTAAAACATCAGGGAGAGTCTTTTCTTTTTGTGAGAATCAATAAATGTCTATCAGTCAGGAGCAGAAGTGGAAATATTTTTGTGAGATTTTACAAGGAATTCATGTAAATTCACATGCGATTTTATGAGTGATACAAACTAATTCATATCAAGAGTGATTCACGTTTAAAGTCTAAGTTCTATCCACATCACATGTCCATTTTGTGTTTGAGGATCAAAGTAGGTATTTCCTCTATGCAATAGTCTCTTTAACTGGTTAGAGCTGGAAGTCATCAGGCTACTTATGAGCCAGTTTTGGGAGACTAATCCCCATTCAGAGCTGCTAGAATTTGAAGGCCCTTTCATCTGCAGGTCTTCTCTGGTCGCCTTTGGAATAGGATGGGTACCATATGCTGTCTTTTGCCCCATGTGGTAGTCCATTCCCTTCCAGGTTAATTTAGTGTCGTTGACAGCAGGGCCAGCAGATGGTGTCCTAGAGCCAAATATGTCCTGTGCCTGTATTTGTTGGAGGATCACTTTGAAAATATGCATGAACATCTGACTGCCTGCCAGCTGGCAACTTGGAAACACTTGGTTCCACTATCAGATCATCTTACATTAACTTCTTTAATATGCAGGTGAGCAACTCCAAGTAGATCACAATTCTTTGGTCTAGCAATCGTAGAGCACCTATTTCGAGAAGTGCTGGTGTCTAGGAGTATGTTAGTTACTCACAATAGCTTCATAGGGGAAAAAGTCTGGAGAGATGAAAGTTAAAGATATCAGGAAGGTTTATTTTGATTAGGGATGTTCTAGAAGAAGGCAAAAATGTTAAAAATTATTTTGGGCTTCTGTTTAGTCTTTCACAAATATAGACAACCATAGTGTATTAGGCGCTGTCCTGTAGGGTCTGGGAATACAATAGAACACAGACTTAGTTCTCACCCTCAAGAAGCTTGAAGACTAGAGAAATGAAAGGCATTACATTGTTGGTGGGAATGGAAAATGGAGAACAGTTTGGCAGGTCTTCAAAATGTTCAACGTAGAGTTACCATATGACCCAGCAATTCTACCAAACACATATTCAAGGGAATTGAAAACCTAAGTCCACTTAAAAACTCATATACAATTTTCAATAGCAGTATTATTCATAGTAGTTAAAAGGTAGAAATTGTCCAACCCATCAACTGGTTAGTGGATTAAAAGTTTCGTACCTAAGTATAATAAAATATTATTCAGTCATCAAAAGGTGTAAAGTAGTGTTACATGCAACAACATGAAAAACCTTGAACACATTAGGCTAAGCAAAAGATGCTAGAAAAAGGAAGACTACTTATTGCATGATACCATTTATATAAAATGTCCAGAATCAGTAAATCTATGGAGACAAGTAGATTCATGGTTTCCAAGGGTGGGATGGAAGGGAGATTGGATGATGACTACTAATGAATATGAGGTTTCTTCTTGGTGTGATAAAATGTGTAATTAGATATTGGTGATAATTGCATAACTTTGTAAATATACTAAAATCTATTGAATTGTGCACCTTAAAAGGGTGAATTTATAGTATGTGATTTAAATTTCAGTTCAAAAAGACAATTGCAATGGAAGATGGTAAATGCAATCGTAAGTACTGTGGCAACATTTTGAAGTAATACAAAGTTAAGATTTGTGAAGAATAAGAAAAGTTCTTCTTGATGTTTGACCACTAAATTGATTCTTAATGGCTCAATTAGAGTTAATTGGGCAAAGATGGGTGTGAGTGAACACATCCATTTTGCCTCAATCCTACGATAAACTCCCCTTATTCACAAATTATTTTCTTTACTTTTTTTTCTTAATTTGTACCTGTTCCTTCACTAAGCCCCTTTTTTCTGCAAAAACTGTATCAACTAGAGGCACCCATTTCAACTTTTATTGGGTTGATCTCCAAGGTGATGATGTAGGGCAGAGTTGGGGGATAGAGTAGATTCTTCATTCTCCTAGCCTTCTCATCCTTTGCTTCAAAATCATCTCTGCTCCACTATTATATAAACATTTCTGATTTATTCTCCACTGAGATTCATGCCACTGGTTATAGTAGCCATAAGACAGAAGCTATAGAGGTTGGAAGAAAGGATGGGAGTAATTTAGCTGATACCCGTTTGTCAGGACAGGGAATTCTCTCCCCCAGGGACTGGCCATGGTTTTCTTGCATAAGTGCCAGATAATTTCTATTTATAGTGAGAAGTTCAGCTGATTGCCATGTGGTGGAGACATGGAACTTCAATGTTTGTGACACATATTGACTATTGTGTTCCAGGAGCCTAGTTAGTAAGTAGTTATAACTGAGTCATTCCTCAGGCTAGATACTTTGCTGGATGAGCTTGTAAGATCATCAGTCTCTTCACTTTGGGTCACCTTATCTTATTGGGAAATGAATTCAACCCTCTTAAAACTGATTCTGAGATAATGACCTTATTTTGCTAGAGCACAGTACCTGAAATGTGGATGATCAGAGTAAGTGGTAGCCCTGATGGATTGTACAATTTTACTGGTTAGCTATTGCCATCTTCTTGGAAGACTATGAGATGAGTGTTTGGGAATTACTGTAAGGATTCACTTGATAGGAGTCTCAGATGCTGTACATACATGGATCCCTGTGATCTTTTTGTACTTGATGAAGAGGATTTCTATGGTGATTTAGAGTAAGGTTCTTGTGCCCTTTATTCTCAAGTATATCTGGAATAAAATGTAAAAGCTGAATATATCTCCAGCCTTTCTTATGCTATTCAATCTAGTTACTTTAGCATCTGTTAAATTCTACTTTCTGGTATAATTTATAGTTATCTGGAAATGTCTGTTAACTTATAAAATACTTTTAATTTTATGGAGATGAGCACTTTGGGAGGCTGAGATGGGAGAATTGCTTGAGCCCAAGAGTTCAAGACCAGCCTGGGCAACATAGTGAGACCCCAAATCTTAAAAAATAATTATGGCGATGAAGTCGGATAAAATTCCAGTTTGTTTTATATAAGAATGGCTTTATCCTGTCAACCTTGTTTTATTTTTGTATATCATTTTATGATAAAAACTGAATATCATATACTTGAGAATTAAATGAGAAAATTTATATATTTTAAGTGTTTGGTGAAATAATTTTAACTTTTTGCTTACTTTCAAGTATCATATTTTTGAATAGCTATTTTCATGGTTTGTTGCTTTCCAACCAAAACAATACAATTGTGACTTGTTGCAGATTAGCATCTCCAGGAAGCAGACAATGAGAATTAGGAGTGCACAAGGTTTGTTGAGAAAGCAACACCTGTGAAAGGAAAGGTGAGGAAGCAGGAATGAGCAGGATCAGAGCCCTAACCTCAAACTTCCAGAGACACTTTCAGTGCAGTAGAGAGCTGCACAGTACAAGTTATCCCACATGGGATGAAATAGCCACTGTACTCATTGGCTGGGGAACACTAAGAAAAGTTGAGGCTGATCTTGAAAGGGTTAAAAGCTGGAGGCTGTCCGCTCACCAAGCTCCTCACAGCTGGCAGAAATTCCTTTATACAAGGTATATCTGAGTGATGCATATTGTAATCTACAGATCTACTTCATGTGCACATGGAGCAGCTCCTCCAGAGCACAGAGGCCTCTCTTCATGAGAGGAAACTCACAATAAAGTCAATGGGGTGAGCTACAGCCCCTATCATTTTAAAATCTCCCTCTTCCACTATCCATTCTAAATCTCCTGCCTTTGGCTATCATCATTCCAGGATTTTGTGATGTGACCCAAAATCCTTATTCATAATTGGTCTGAGGCCCTTATCATCCTACTCTACTCTGGCCCATGTTGATACATTTGTCATTCTCATTTAAAATTTAGGAAGAGTGTATGAACAGATGCCTAGGTGGTTCACGTGAGTTTGCCATATATTCTTCCCTATCCCTATTCTGTAACTGCAGTCCTTCTTTTTGCTGATGAGCATCAGTTACTCTTTACAAGATCATGTCTCCTCTTCTTGCCTGCTGCTTCCTGGGCACAAGATGCCCAAGGTGCCTAAGTGGCAGCCATAGCTTGTAGTTCAGTGAGACACCTGCTGTTTTCCTTGGTGAGTACCCTAGTGCATGCACGTCAGATTTGAGTAGTATTGCTGCTGAGCTGGAGATTCAGTGGTGCCTTCAGTGACATTCCAGCACTTTTAGCTGACAACTTCTGGATAGTGCGTGCATAATATGACCAGAGGATCCCATGTTCATGAACACTCTCCTGTACCTTTTTGCTATACAATGGGTGTATCAGTTCATTCTTACACTGCTATAAAGAAATATCTGAGACTGGGTAGTTTATAAAGAAAAGAGGTTTAATTAATTCATGATTCTGCAGGCTGTACAGGAAGCATGGCGGCATCTGCTCAGTTTCTAGGGATACCTCAGGAAACTTACAATCATGGCAGAAGGTGAAGGGGAAGCTGGCAGTTCACATGGTCAGAACAGGAGGAATAGAAAGGTGGGGAGGTAGCACACACTTTTAAACAGCCAGATCTCGTGAGAATTCAGTATTGCAAGGAGAGTACCAAGGGGGAAATCTGACCCCATGATCCAATCACATCCCACCAGGCCCCACTTTCAGCACTGGGGATTACAATTCGACATGAGATTTGGTGGGAACACAGATTCAAACCATATTATTCTGTCCCTGGGCTCCCCAAATCTCATGTCCCTCTTACATTGCAAAATACAATCATGCCTTCCCAATAGTCCCCCAAAGTCTTAACTCATTCCACCATTAACCCAAAAGTCCACAGTCCAAAGTTTCATCTGAAACAAGGCTAGTCCCTTCTGCCTATGAGTCTGTAAAATCAAAAACAAGTTAGTCACTTCCAGGATACAATGGGGGATAGGCATTAGGTAAATACTCTTGTTCCAAAATGGAGAAATTGACCAAAAGAAAGGGGCTACAGGCCCCATGCAAGTCTGAAACCCAGCAGGGCAGTCATTAAACCCTAAAGCTCCAAAATAATCTCCCCTGACTCCAAGTTTATATCCAGGGCATGCTGATGCAAGGGGGGCTCCCAAGGCTTTGAGCAACTCCACCCCTGTGGCTTTGCAGATTCACTCTGGCAGCTGCTCTCACATGCTGGCGTTGAGTGCCTGTGGCTTTTCCAGGCGCAAGGTGCAACTTTGGGTGGCTCTACCATTCTGAGGTCTGGAGGATGGTAGCCCTCTTCATACAGCTCCACTAGGCAGAACCCCACTGGGGCCTCTGTGTGAGAGCTCTAACTCCACATTTCCCTTCCTTACTGCCCTAGAAAAGGTTGTCTGTGAGGGTTCCGCCCCTGCAGCAGGCTTTTGCCTGGATATCCAGGTTTTTTCATATATGCTCTGAAATCTGAGTAGAGGTTCCCGAGCCTCAATGTTTTCATTCTGTGCACTTGCAGGCCTAACACCACACTGAAGCTTCTCTTGCATCAAGGTACTATTATGCCCATTGTGCTTAGGTAGCCTAGGTATGCAACAGGGCTTTTCTGCATTCAGCCCTGGAATGCATTGGAGAGCCACCACTGAACTTCTTAATGATTCTGATGCTTCAGTAACCAGCACATTTTTTATTGCTGTTAATGACTGGCTATCTTCTGGGTTCCTCTATAGACCATAATCTTCTGGTGGGTTTTCTGATCTCACACAATATGTTTCTTCTAGGATTGCCATTTTCCTGAACCTTTTAATCTCTTCCTCAAAAGTCTCTCTCTGAAATTTAGGCCTTTGAACTGCACTCAGTGTAGGCCATTGCTTGTTCCAGGTTTCTTGGAGTCACGCTAGCAGAGTTTGCACCATCTTCTGGGGTCCTTACCAGAATACAATGCCCTGTGTTCTGAGAAAGTGTCCTGTCAATAAACTCTGACTTATTTTGTCTTATTTCTGCTTTCTCTGACCTAGAATCCCCAGAATCTAGCCCAATGAGTCCCTTTAGTCTTGTTGGTACAAGTCCTAGGTCTTGCCGTATATTTGGGATAATATTCCTTTTTTTCTTATCAGACCTACCATGTCCCTGTGACTTGACCATATTATCGGCCTGGTGGCCAGAAGTGTAACTCTGATAAGGAAACTGGGGATATCTCCTGAGGCACACACCTGCTTTTATGTGGGAGAAAGGCCTCTATTTTCTTCTTACATTGCTGCTGCTGGTGGTGGGGGTTTGCTAGCTCTTATTGAAGAGCAGTGGGCTCCTTCTTTAGGCTCAGAAGATTTAGAGACCTGAGAAGGTCAAATTTTTCAAAGACATCTACTCAATTGTCCCTATCTCATGTTTCAGGAGCTGAGATTTTCCTAATCAGAGCTCTGATTTTGGTGTAACATACTTGCCCCCGCTGAACATTTGACTGCCTTTGGAACTTAGTCACTGTGACTGTCAAATCCTGGTTTGATCTTCATCTTATTCTGCTTGCCCACTGAATGAAATGAGGGCTTCTTTGTAATCTGGCAAATAGTCTCTGTGCCTCTTGAGACTTTGAATGCCTGAAATATCCTATTGGCTAGGGAATTACCCTTCAGTGGCATGGCATCCCAGCTTAAAGCATATGAATCTTTTATATGTTTGCATATAACTTTGTCCTGGGCCTGTTTGCATATGACTTAACTGCGGGATGTGGCCAGGGATGTGGACCTCATTACATCTTATTTGGCTTGCCCACTTCATGAAATGAGGGCTTCCTTGTAAGCTAGTAAAGAGACTCTGGCAAATTCAGTGCTAGAGTGGCTCCAAGAAACCTGGAACAAGCAATGGCCCACACCAAGTGCAGTTCAAAGGCCTAAATTGCAGAGAGAGACTTTTGAGGAAGAGATTAAAAGACTCAGGAAAATGGCAATGCTGGAAGGTACATATTGTGTGAAACCAGAATACTCACCAGAGGATCATGGTCCATAGAAGAACTCAAAGGATACCCAGTAATTAAGGCCATTAACTTTTGCATTATTAACCTATAGGGCATCAATGCAATTAACAACTACTTCCATTGTTCATATATTCATTACTCTCACACACATTTTGAATGCCTGAAACATCCTATTGGCTAGGGCATTCCCCGTCAATGGAATGGCATCCTAGCTTACTACATCTGAATCTTTTAACAACTGGACCACACCTTGAGTTGGGCCTATCTGCACATGACTTCGCTCCAGGGATGTGGCTGGGGATGTGAACCTCATTACCAGAGAACTCATGGTGAGTGATACAATCCTCAAGCCTCATCTTGCTGTTTCAGGCTGATCCACATGCAATCTGTGACAGACTAGCCTCTCTGAAATAAAGGTAAGAATTCAAAATGTTAATTGAGAAGCATTAAACATAAAAGGAAAAATGTGGAGGCAAGGTTGAACAAGGGCAGCTTTTAGACCTTAATGCCCATGGGCAAAGTCTCTTTCAAACTAATGAAGGGAACGCAAAGCAAAGATTGCCTGCTAGAGGGGCTCCACATTTGGTGGAAATGGTTAGGTTCTTGAACCTCCAGTTTCCTCAGTGCTTTGTGTGAGCTACCCAGAAAACAATATGTCATGAGCTCAATTGCTGAGGCTGACAAAGAAAGAATTAAGAACCAGAAGGTGTCAGCTGACTCGACTACTCCTAGCTAGGTTGCACATCCGTTATTTTTTATAATTCATTTTTGAAAGTTAGATGTATTGATTTTTAAAGTGCTTAATTCAATGAGTTCTGACAAATGTATACAGTAGTGTATACAGTAATATCACTCTCACCACGATCAGGATAACATTTTCATTACCGCAAAAAGTTTCCTCATGCCTGTTTGCATTTACTGTATTCTTTGTAGCCCATGACAAACCAGCCATATGATTTCTGTCCCTATAGTTTTGCCTTTTTTTTAGAATGTCATATGAATGCAATCATAAATTATGTTGTCTTTTTCTCACTAATCATAAAGCTTTTGAGGCTTTTCTATATGGTTGCACGAATGATAAGTTTGCTTTTTTTATTGAGTAATATTGCATTTTCTAGTTGGATAGTAGTTTGTATACTTATCTGTTTTCCAGTTGATGGATAATTGGGTTATTTCTAGTTTTTTCCAAATAAACTTCCCATAAATATTTTACAAAGGTCTTTTTAAGGAAATATATTTTCATATATCTTAAGTATATACCCAGGAATATGATTACGGATTCATGTGGCAGCTGCATGTTTAATTTTATAAGATACTGTTAAATTGTTTGTAAAGTGTCTGTATCAGTTTACTCTCTCCTTAGCAAGGTATTAGAGTGCCAGTGGTCCGCTTCTTTAAGAACACATGGTATTGACAGTTAAAAAAAATTTAGCCAGTATAGCAGGTGTATTTCCCTAATGACTAATGATGCTAAACATCTTTTTTCTTCTTTTTTGTTGAGATGGAGTTTCACTGTTTTCACCCAGGTGACAATGCAATGGCATGATTTCGGCTCACTGCAACCTCTGCTTCCCAGGTTCAAATGATCCTCCTGCCTCAACCTCCTGAGTAGCTGGAATTACAGGTGCCCGCCACCACACCTGACTAATTTTTGTATTTTTAGTAGATACGGGGTTTAACCACGTTGGCCAGCCTGGTCTTGAACTCCTGACCTCAGGGGATACACCCGCCTCGGCCTCCCAAAGTGAGCATCTTTTTATGTGCTTATTTTCCACCCATATCTCTTCTTTGGTGAAATGTTTTATTGATTTTAAGTGTTCTTTATATATTCCAGTTACAACTTTTTCATCAGATATGAATCTTGCAAATATTTTTTCAACATCTGTACCTTGTCTTTTTATTTAATAGTGTCTTTTGTGTGGCACTATTCACAATAGCAAAGACTTGGAACCAACCCAAATGTCCATCAATGATAGACTGGATTAAGAAAATGTGGCACATATAAACTGTGGAATACTCTGCAGCCATAAAAAAGGATGAGTTCATGTCATTTATAGGGACATGGATGCAGCTGGAAGTCATCATTCTGAGCAAACTGTCACAAGGACTGGAAACCAAACACCACATATTCTCACTCATAGGTGGGAATTGAACAATGAGAACACTTGGACACAGGATGGGGAACTTCACATACCGGGGCCTGTCATGGGGTGGAGGGAGCGGGGGGTATAGCATTAGGAGATATACCTAATGTAAATGATGAGTTAATGGGTGGGGCACACCAACATGGCAGATGTATACATATGTAACAAACCTGCACATTGTGCACATGTGCCCTAGAACTTAAAGTTAATTTTAAAAAAGTGTGTTTTGAAGAGTGGATTTAAATTTTGATAAACCCCAGTTTATCAGTTTTTCTTTATGATTCATGCATGTGTGTATTTCTGCATGTCCTGTTTAAGAATTATTTGAATTTCTAGTTACAGGTATCTTTCCTATATTTTCTCTTAAAACTTTAGAGTTCTAGGTTTCACATTTAAGTTTACATTAATAATTTACTTTAAACTAATTTTGTAAATTTTGTTAGGTAAGGGTCAAGGCTTTTTATTTTCTAATTTAAATATCCAATTGTTTCAGCACTATTTATTGAAAAGATGACTCTTTTTCTATTGAATTTTTTAGGTACTTTTGTTGAAAATTCTTTGACTGTATATGTACCTGTCTATTTTTTGTGGATTTCTATTCTATTCCACTGATTTATATGTCTATCTTTATGCCAACATCACATTGCCTTTAAGTTTTAAAATCAGGTAACGTGAGTTCTCAAACTTTTTTTTATTAATTGCTTAAAATTCTGGTTCCTTTGCTTTTCCGTTTGAAGTTTAGAATCACCTAAATTTGTAGAAATCAACTGGTTGATTCCTACAACTAAGCCTGCTAGGATTTTGCTAAAACAGGTATCAATTTAGAGAGAATTACATCTTAACATATTGAGTCTTCTGATCTATGAATGCTATAAATCTCTTCATTTATTTTTGTTTTATTTATTGCTATCATCAATGTTTTGTAGCTGTATTGATCCGTTTTCATGCTGCTAACAAAGACATACTTGAGACTGGGAAGAAAAAGAGGTTTAATTGGACTTACAGTTTCACATGTCTGGGGAGGCCTCAGAATTATGTTGGGAGATGAAAGGCACTTCTCACATGGCAGTGGCAAGACAATACTGAGGAAGAAGCAAAAGTGGAAACCCGTGATAAACCCAACAGATCTCATGAGACTTACTCACTATCACAAGAATAGCATGATTCAATCACGTCCCGTGGGGTCCCTCCCACAACACCTGGGAATTCTGGGAGATACAATTCAAGTTGAGATTTGGGTGGGGGCACAGCCAAACCATATCAGTAGCTTTCAGTATCTTGTAAATATTTTGTTATATCTGTCTCTAGAAATTTCATTTTTTAATGCTCTTGTAAATAGAATTTTTAAAAGTCACTTTCTAATTGATTATTGATAGTATATAGAAATAAAATAGATTTTTCTCTGTTAACCTTGCATCATGCAACTTTCTTAAACTTATCAGTTCTACTAGCTACTTTTTGTGTGATTTTGTATGCAGAAGATCATAAATTAAAACTTTTATTTCTCTATATCTAATTTGTATACTTTTACTATTATTATTTATTTTTCATTCTTTAATGCACTGCATAAAACCTCCAAGATAATGTATAATAGAAGTAGAGAAGGGGATATTATTGTTTTTTTCTCAATTTTAAGAAGAAGAAGGCATTCCCATTATTAAATATGTTAGCTCTAGTGGGTTATTTTTTGTAGATACTCTTTATCAGTTTGAGGATGTCTCCTACTAGTCCTAGTTTACCAAGAGCATTTGACATAAATGGATGTTAAATTTTGTCAGATGATATTTTTCTGTTTATTGAAATAATCTTATGGTTTTTCAGGTTCTTTACTTTCAGTTTGTTGATAAAGTGATTTACATTGATTGATTTTTCAAAGGTTTAACCAATCTTGCATTCCTAGGAGAAACTCAGTTTGCTCATGTTGTGTATGTAATGTTGGATTAAGTTTGCTACTATTTTGTTGAGAATTTTTACATCCACTTAATTAAGTAATTAATATTTTGATGTTCTGGTTATTTTTTTCATTCATTTTATGTATTTGTCTTTAGTCTTTTTGTAAGGCCTTTTCTGATTTTGTTTCAGGGTAATTCTGACTTCAGAAATAATTTAGGATGTTTTACTTGCTCTTCTAACTTTTTGGTAATTTGTAGAGTTGATATTATTTCTTCCTTAATTGACTGGTAGAGTTCACTAGTGAAGCCTTCTACCACTGGAGTTTTCTTTGAGAGAAGGATGATAACTACAAACTCTATTTTTAAAATAGATAATAGGGAAAATCAGGTTCTTTCTTTCTTTCTAAATATGTTTGTAGTTTGTATTGTTCAAGGTATTTGTTCATTTCACCTAATCAATCTATAGGCATAAAGTCATTCTTAATCTCCTGTTATCATTTTAATATATGTAGTAAAATCTGTAGGGATATTCATTTTTTATCCCTGATATTACTAGGTCATTTTTAATCTAACTATCAGTTTTAATGATCTTTTTAAAGAACCAGCTTTTTAACATGAATTGTTTTCTCTACTATTTTGTTGTTTTCTATTTTATTGATTTCTGCTCTTATTTTTATTATTTCTTCCTAGTTGCATTGTGATTAATTTGTTTTTGTTTTCTAGTGCTTTAATGTAGAATATTAGTTTATTGATTTTAAACTATTATTCTGCTATATAAACTTGAAATTCTGTATGTTTTCCTCTATGCACTGATTTAGTTGGATTTCACAAATTTTGATGTTTGGTGTTTGTTTATATTTTCATTTGTATGTTTATTTTAATTTTCACTCAATTCAAAAGACTATAATTTCCTTTATAACTCTTGAAGTATGTTGTTTAACTTCTAAATGTTAGAAAATTTTTCAAAACGTCATTTTGATATTAATTTGTAGTTAAATTCTATTATGGAAGGAGAGTGTTTTATATTCCTTATGATTTAATTCTTTTTACATTTATTGACATTTACTTTATCTCCCAGTATATAGTCTATCTTAGTTGATGTTACAGGTTCACTTGAATGTGTATTCCGTCTTGTAGGTGTATTTTTAGAATTGCTGTTCTGTTTTCAGAATAGCAATTAAGCCAAGTTGCTTGATTGTGTTGTTCAGGCCTTCTGTATCCTTACTGATTTCCTGTCTACTTATTCTAGCTATTACTTAGAGATGAATGTCATTATGTCCAACTATAATTATAGGTTTATCTGTATCTTTTAAATTATTATCTTTTTGATTTGTGTATTTTGATATTCTGATGTTAGATACATATACTTAATGATTTTTTATTTCTTCTTGAAATAAAATTGAGCTATATCATTGTTCAATATCATCTTCACTGTTGGCAAGATTTTTCTGATATTTATGTAGACACTCAAGCTTTCTTTTAAACAGTATTTGCATGATATTTTTTCCATCCTAGCCTCTTTGAGCCTAAAATAAATTTACAAAGCTTAAAATAAATTTACAGAGAAAACTATATAGACAAAATCCAATATTGGTGACAGCTTGCTAGTGATTAAAGAGCAAATAAAATTACATTTAAAAAAATTTTGACCATTTTCTTCAGAATATTATTTAGATTCTCAATTTTTTTTTTTTTTTTGGTAATGGAGTCTCGCTCTGTTGCACAGACTGGAGTGCAGTGGCATGATCTTGGCTCACTGCAACCTCCACCTCCTGGGTTCAAATGATTCTTGTGCCTCAGCCTCCCGAATAGCTGGGGTTACAGAAGCATGCCATCACACCTGGCTAATTTTTTGTATTTTTAATAGAGACAAAGTTTCACCATGTTGGCCAGGCTGGTCTCAAATTGCTGACCTCAGGTGATCCACCCACCTTGGTCTCCCAAAGTGCTGGGATTACAGGTGTGAGCCACCATGCCTGGCCTCATTTTTGTTCTTACTTTAGCTATCTGCTCAAATTTTATTTATGCATTCAGTAATCATCTACAATCTCTTTGTAAGCAAAAAGTTCTCTTCTAAGATTTTGTTCCGCTTTACTTAGCCTCTGCTACTGCTTTTAATGAGAGTTTATGCATTTCTTAAAATGTTCCCTTTCTTTGACCTTTATTACTTCGTAGCCTCTTATTTGTCTTCTAGATGTTTTAATATCTAGTATAATTGTTTTACCATTTCCTTTTCTCTCACTAATTTGGATCTCTCCCAAATGACATTTCTCTCATTTACACCTCTTTTATATTCCACTACGTTAATATGTCACACACTTTTATGTCTTCTATTAACTTCGGTCAGATGTTCAAGCATGTCTGTTCTTCTGGGCTTTTAGCTCCATATCTACTTCTTATTGTTATTTTTTGTCAAACCAATACAAAATGCCTTTTAAAATAGCTCATTATTTTTCTTTCACTGAATTCTACTTCCCATGCCAAAATGCCATTTTTATTATGATAATACAATCTTTTGACCCTATAGATTTTATATTTTAGAGTATCTTCAAAATCTCCTTGATGAAAAATTCTAATTGGTAATGAAAAATGGACTCTTGCTGATTCTTTTATTTATAATCACTCTTAATATATACATTTTTAAAATTATTCTTATAAATTGCTAATCGAGTCAAACCAATTGACTTGTTTTGTTGCAATGCCTTACCTGGTTGTTCAGTCTAAACATTTCATAGTTCTTTATGATCTGCTGCCCGATTATGCTTCTGGGAAATCGTTTCAAAACATTTCCTTCCTCCTGTTCCTTTTTCCTTCTTCTGTCTTCCTTTCTTCTATCAGCTATCTATAGTCTGCATTCCTACAGAAGAATTTGAGGCAATTGACAAGGGAAATGTGTATATCTTATAACAAAAAGATTTTAAAAGATGGACAGAAAGAAAAGGTTGAAGAAATGGAGTGAAGCTGAGGTTGAGGCTAGTGTTCAAAATGTATGCCAGATTTAAAAGAGAAAAATAAGCTAGCCACATGGAACAGATTGAAACTGGACTGGTTCATCACCCCATATTCAAAAATCGCCTCAAGATGGATTAAAGGCTTAAATGTAAAACCAAAAACTATAAAAACTCTGGAAGACAACCTGGGAAACACCATTCTGGATATAGAAATGGGCAAATATTTCATGATGAAGAAAGCAATTGCAATGAAAGCAAAACTGCTTGTCAGTCAGAAACAATTGCAATGAGAGCAAAAACTGACAAATGAGACCTAATTAACTACAGTGTTTCTGCATAACAAAGAAACTATCAATAGAGTAAGCAGACGATCTACAGATTTGGAGAATATTTTTGAAAACTATGCATCTGACAAAGGTCTACTATCCAGTATCTATAAGGAACTTAAACAAATTTACAAGGAAGAAACAATCCCATTAAAAAGTGGGCAAAGGACATGAACAGACACTTTACAAAAGAAGACATACATGCAGCCAACAAGGATATGAAAAAATGCTTGTATCACTAATCCTTAGAGAAATGCAAATCAAAACCACAAATGAGAATATCTCACATAAGTCAGAATGGCTATTACTAAAACGACAAAAAATAACAGGGTGTGGAGAAAAGGGAACACTTATACACTGTTGGGGGGACTGCAAATTAGTTCAACCATTGTGGAAAGCCTCGTGGCAATTCCTCAACAAGCCAAAAACAGAACTACCATCTGACCCAGCAACCCCATTACTGGGTTTATATTTATATTCCCAAAGGAATATAAATCATTTTATCATAAAAGCACTTGCACATGTATGTTCACTGCAGCACTATTCACAATTGTGAAAATATAGAATCAACTTAAATGCCCATCAATGACAAACTAGATAAAGAAAATGTGGTACATATACATCACAGAATACTATGCAGCCATAAAAATAATTGGATTATATTCTTTGCAGGGACATAAATGGATATGGAGGGCATTATCATTAGCAAACTAATGCAGCAATAGAAAACCAAATATTGTATGTTCTCACTTATAAGTGGGAGCTAAATAATCAGAACACACAGACACAAAGAGGGGAATGACAGACACTAGGGCCTACTTGAGGGTAGAGGGTGGGAGGAGGAAGAGGAACAACAACAACAAAATAGCTATTGGATACTAAGCTTAGTACCTGGGTGACAGAATAATCTGTATATTAAAACCCCGTGATATAAGTTTACTTATGGAACAAACCTACCTGTGTACCCCAGAATATAAAATAAAAGTTTAAGAATAAAAAAAGAAAGAGAAATATTTATATCACATAATTCAGTATCCACCCAGAACAAGAAAGTCATTGAGCAGGTGAAGCACAGATATTTCTGACTGTAACATCTAAGATTAATTTTTCTTTCAAGGAATCGTATAGTGAGAACCTAGCATGACAGAGTGAATCATAATTCCCATCAACATTTTAATAGATAATAAAATACCAAGTTTTACGAAAAAAGAGCAACTCTATTTTGACCTGTAGAATCAATAATAAATTTTATAATGTTTGATTGTAATAGTCTTGACATTATCACAATAGTCTTGGATTACCTTCCTTGCTGTTTAAGAAAAAAGCAGCTTTCCTCTTAAAGACCCTATCAAATTTTCTAATTGTATTTATCAAAATGTATCTTTCATTATTATTTGTTAAGCAACTATATTAAACAATTGTCTTAAGTTGACATTAGCCATAAGAGACACTGCTGTTTGTGCTTTTGTTCATTCAAATGGTTTTATCTGTTTTTTATTTTCTTGTTGTTGTTGTTACCTTTCCCTCATTAGAATTTCAGAAGACACTGATTTTCAAGAATTAATATTGTCCTTGTGCTGTTTTCGATGTCCACTTGATTGGGCTCTGATGAGACATTCAATATAACATGGTAGAAGATCTTAGCAAGGTTTCTATAATATAATTAGTTACAAGGCTTAAGACACCATTGAATATGCTTGGCTTTTACTTTCATTCAAAATGTTTTACCTAGATAGGACTCATTCTTCCTCCCAGGATTGTTTTCATTTTTTACATCTTCCTTTAGCCATTCCTTACAATCTCCTGCTGTCCCTACAAATGCACACAAATACATCAAAGATGTGAATCTGTTCTACTACCGAATTGCTCATATTTTCTACTAACCAGAGGATCAGAACTTTTAACTGATATAATGTAAAGGATGATTGGTAGGCATAGGGACATATATTTTTATTTTTTCTGGTAAGGACTATGCTGAGAATTAAAAACAAAATTATTTAGTAGTTTCTATATTACTCATAAATATTTTGAATAATGTTGCTATTAGGAAGCCAATCTTGAGTTTATGAAGAGTCTGGCATTAAGTTAGTAATGTTTCACTTGTAATTTTTGAATGAAACTGTCAAGTTATATCATTGACGTAAAGAACTTATTTTGTCTACATTGTTAACTACTTGTGATCTCCTGGGAGCTGGGGTAAGCTAGAAAGAAATAGACTTGCTGTAGTATCTATTTCAGAGAATGAGAGGAAAAACACCTATCTAATGATCAAATAGGACAAAGAGTTTCATGCATGACTTAGGAGAGGTAAATTGAAGGAAGGAAGGAAATTGTTCAGAAAAATTAGTACATGAACCAAGAATTTTGAAGGATTCATTGTATTTGTTTCAGGAAGCAAAGTTGATATCTACTCCCCCTTCCCACTCCCTTTTTAGTTTAAGCACCTTAGAAACATAGAGTTGAGTAAATGTGCTCCTCATTCTATAGCATTATTACCCTGAGTCCCTGCTGGATTCTTTTTTAATTAAATTTTATTTTAAAATGTTTTCCCTCTTTATCCCCCTTTTATTTATTTATTTAAATCAACACATGAAAAATTATATATATATTTGTATGTATTTAATTTGCTTACATTCGTTTGAAAAATTATATATATTTAGGGTATAAAAAGTGATGTTTTGATATACGTATAGATTGTGGAATGATTAACTCAAGCTATTACATACCCATCATCTCACATCCCTATTATTGTTTATGATGAGAACAATTAATATCCACTCTTTCAGCAATTTTTGAGTATACTACACTTCATTATTAATGAAGCCGCCATGCTGTGCCATACATCTTGAGAACTTATTTCTTCTGTGTGACTGAAACTTTGTATCCTTGACCAATATCTCATTCCCCATCCCTCTCCAATCTCTGGCAACCACTTTCATCTCCATTTCCAATTACGTTTCTTTTTATCCACATATAACTACTCCAGAATATTTATTTTCTTTTGTTTTATTGTTTTCATACATTTATTTAAACATGTGCTTTTCTAGAAAAAAATTGTGATTACATTTATACAGAAATATGAATTACACTACATATTCTTTCTCTCTCTCTCTCTCTCTCTTTCGACAACAACATTTATTGAGTAAGACCCTGGCACATTTCATCAAACTGGATCCCAGGACAACCCTATGAGGTAGTAGTATTGTAAGTCCCATGGTACAGATAAGGAACACGGGGCTCAGAGAGGTGAAGTGACTTGCCCAAAGTCACACAGCAAGTGCTTGACAACTCTTGGATTTGAAGCCAGATCTGTCTCATAGCTAGCCGTGACACTTGAGTGCCTCCTAAAAACCTACATCACAGAGCTGTTGGAGGTCACAGAGCTGTTGGAGGACGCTGTGGAGAACTGTCTGAAAAGTTTCAACAGATAAACTCTGAAGAGTTTATGGCAGACCTTCTGAAGAGCAGCTGACTGGAGCCCACCCAGAGGCAGCGTGGGCAGGACTGCCCTGTCTTCTCTTCCAGGGGTCCAAATACCAGCCTAGACCAGCAGGATGCTGGGCTGCTGAGGCTTCAGCCATTTCTCTGTTGCCATGGCTCTGCCCAGGAACCCTGGGTGGCCCTGCCCCTGACACCAGAATGTTGCAGGACTTTCCAGCAGAAGAGGGGACACAGGAAGGCGGCCATGGGCCAAAGTTTATGAATGACATTCAGAAGGATTTCTGCCAGTGACTCGGTGGCTCGCTTCCACTGGGAAGGATCTCCAGTCTGCCCCCAGGGAACCTGGACCCAAACATGAGCATCAGGCCTGCCCCGGAAATGGACACCCCAGGTCCCTCACTCTGAGGCCTGGATGTAGACGGGCACAGCGAGCATGGCACATGGGCCCTTGGTCCTGGCCTGCAGCTCCACCAGAGCCAGGTTGGAGCCCAGCCCCTGAGCGTGTCCAGGTACCACCAGCTCAGGTTCAGCACCCACCACACCACCCACGACAATGGACAGCACTGCGTCCGGCTCTGCAAAGGGCGGCTTGCCTGGGACCCCCTCGGGCAGCAGGCCAGCCCCTGCGTCCTTCAGCTCCTCCAGTCCCAGCGGGTCAGGCAAGGGGGTCACCACCTTGCGCCCACCACTGCCGCCACTGCGCGGGGCTGCCCTCCTCTGGGGGGCGGGTGGGGCGCCGGGTTTGCAGGTCCTTGTCCTTTTGGTGGCTGAGACGACAGCGGCGATCTTTGAGGTATTTGTGGTGGAAAAAGCCCTTGGCGCAGCCAGCCCAGCGGAACTTGTAGTTGCCGGTGTGGGCGCGCTGGTGCTCGGCGAGGTGGGCACAGCGGCTGAAGGACTTGCTGCACAGGGCACATTTGTGGAGCTTCATGCCGGATTGGGAGAGGGTGTGGGCCTTCAGCTTGTCCGGCCAGTTGAACTCCTTACCGCAGCCTGTGTGCGTCGATAAAGGGTATTTGCATTTCTTGAAAGGCTGGTCCATCAACATGTGTCTCTTCAGTTTGTCCTTGCGGTTGAATGCAGACTCGCACACTGAGCATTTGTAGGGCTTCTCGCCTGAGTGGATGTGAGCGTACAGTCTGAGGTAATGCTCCTGCCGGGAGGACTTCTTGCACACCTGGCACTTGAACCTGCCCCTGCTGCCGTGGGTGGGCAGATGACGCCTCAGGTAGCGTTCACAAGGAAACACCTTCTAGCAGTGTAGGCAGGGGAAGTTGTGGGTGGCGATCTGCAGGTGATGCTCCAGGGCCTCTGTGGTGGGTATTTGATGATACATTTGACACACTTGTCGATGGCACTGTCCCTCTTGGGGCTGTGCTGTGGCAGGAGGCTGTGGGAGTACTGGTGCACGCCCAGGTGGTACAACGAGGAGAAGTCCTTGTCGCAGAGGTGTCAGGGGTAACTCAGCTCCTCCTGGTGGCTCTTGATGTGCTCCAGAAATGTATCGAACTTTGGGAAACAGCTTTTGACCACACATTTGTACACCTGCTTGTTCCTATGCTGGGTCATGTGAGACTTGAGCTGGAGATAGGTGCTGAACTTGCTGGGGCAGAACTGGCACAACATGCTTGGGTTGTGAACACTACATGCTTGGGTTCCGGCTTGGCCCCCTCGCCCTTGCCGGCTGTGGACAAGGCCTGGGGCTGTGGCGCGCTCGGCAGGGGCTGGCCCAACCCTGTGTTTTCCTCATCCTCCTGCCTACTGAGGTTCAGGGCCAAGACCTGTAGGGTCACAGAGTTTCCAGACATGGTGCCACCACTGTGTCCTGGAGGCCATACCTTGTGGGTCTGCATGTGTTTCCTAACATTAGACTTCTGGGCAAAGGCACGGCCACATGCAATTCATGGAAAGGGCGTCTCATGGGTGTGGCTTCAGATGTGCTGCTGCAGGTTGAAGTTTTTGATGAATGACTTGTCACAGTATGGGCACTTGAGTTTCTGAGCCTTTGGCTTCCCTGCAGCTTCCGGGAGTCCCCTGGCACCTTTAGCCCATGGGGTCTTCAGTATTGGTGGAGAGTCAAAGGTGACCACAGTGCCCCCGGTGGCACTGGTCATGGGGCAGCAGGGTTTGGTCCTTTGGGTTTGAATCCCTGTTTGCCAGGGCTGTACACTGCAGGGGTGTGGTATACTAGAGCCTCCACACACTGGTTTGGCACCTCCAGGGGTGGGTAGGTCTGCATCCCCAGCGCCTGGATCTCCACCGTTCCACTCCCAGCCAGGGGTGCAGTAGCACTGTACACCTTCACCGCACCATTCCTATCAGGATTGGGATGTGCAGGGGGGCCCAGGCCCTGGGGTAGAGGTAGCAAGGGCTGAGCTGGTGGCGGTGGGGGCAGTGGTGGAGGAGGCAGAGGAGGGGGTGGAGGCTGGGTGAGGTAGCTGGGCACAGAATGTATGTTCAGGCTGCTCTGCACAGGTCGGGGGCCCTAGGGCATAGGCTGGTCCAGGGATGTGAAGGTTGAAATGACAAACTTGTGTTTGTGTATGTTTAACATGGAAAGTTTCTTTTTATATGCTCTTTAATAAGACAGATGATCTTACCATTTCTTTCTTCTTTATCAAATGTTGAAAGATATTTAAGAAATTTCTAATATGAAATCCTCCTTTTATGCCTGGGACAAGCTCAACTGGATCATTTATTATCTTTATTATTCACTGCTGGCTTGGGTTAGATAATAATTTATCTGGATTCTCTTTTGGATTTTCTACCCAGTATTATCTGTTAATCATTCCTATCTAGTATTGCAATAATGAACAATTTTTCTCTTTAGAGCTTCACTTTCTGATCACCCTACAACCCAACTTATTCCATCTCCGGGTTTGAGTTAGTCTTTCATAAGTCCCATGTTAAGAGTCTAAGGATTTATTAAAACACACTCCAGTATCACAGTTCTGATCCTGCACCTGGGAAACTAAAAATTAAGGCAATTCCCAGCTGTTGAACATTGTAGTCCAAGCAAGAGCCCTGTGCTTAGAGTGGCCAAAGACCAGAGCAGAAATTGAATGGCATTTGAGGAGTGAATAACAAATTGAATATATTTTGTTTTAGTTGCATCAGGGCAACAGGGATAAGTAGAGTGATAACTCTTTAGCCGAAATGTTTATTTGAGGACAAAGGCTTGATTCTGTCACCGAGAAAACAAAATAACTGAATGACTCATATTCTGATACCACATTGGCTGAGTTCATTAGAGGTGTTACTTTGTGCCTTTATTGCTTAACTGATAATAAAAATAGCTAACCTTATTGAGCACATTCAAATATTCAGGCAGTACTAAAATCCTTTTATAAGCATTTACTTATTTAATTCTTTAAACACATTTCATGGATGTTGAATTTGAGGCACAGAAGGTTAAGAAAGTGCCTAAAGTCTTTCAATTAGCATGTAGTAGAGCTGGAATTGAAATTGAAGCATAGTGTCTCCAGAGCCTGTGGTGGTTTCCAGTTTAATAATTGACAACCAGAGTGATTTTTCCAGATTTATTAACAGATTTATTGAGGTATAATTGACAACAATTATACATATTTATGGTATGCAATGTGATGTTTTCAAATACATATACATTAGGAAATGATTATTATAATCAAGCTTATTAACATTTCCATCACAATACCTTTATTTTGTGATGAGAATATTTAAGGTCTTAGCAAATTTCAAGTATACAATATGGTGTTATTAACTCTAGTTGCTATTCCATACATTGTATCTCCAGAACTTACTCATTCTAGATTACTGAAACTGTATACCCTTTGACTGACATCTCCCAATTTCCCCTATCCCCCAACCCCCTGGCAACCATCTGTTCTCTGCTTTTATGAGTTTTACTTTTTATATTCTACATATAAGTGAGATCACACAGTATTTGTCTTTCTGTGCCTGGCTTATTTCTCTTGACATAATGTCCTCCAGGTTCATAGTGATGTTGCAGATCATAGGATTTTCTTCATTTTAAAGGCTGAGTAATTCCCTCCTCTCTCTCTCTCTCTCTCTCTCTCTCTCCCTCCCTCCCTCTCTATTATATATATATATTTAGAGAGAGAGAGAGAGAGAGTATGTGTGTGTATATATATAGAGTGTATATATATACACACACACAAAGAACACACATATATCCTGCATTTTCTTTATCCATTCATCTATTGATGGACACTTAGGCTGATTCTATATCTTGGTTCTTGTGAATAATGCTGCAGTGAATATGGGAGTGCAGATATCTTTTTAACATGCTAATTTCATTTCCTTGTATACTCAGAACTTGGATTGCTGGATTATGTGGTAGTTCTATTTTTAATTTTTTAAGAATCTACATAGTATTTTGCATAATGACTATACCAAGTTGTATTCCTACCAATAGTATGCAAGGATTCCCTTTTCTCCACATACTTGTCAAAGCTTGTTATCTTTTGTCTTTTTGATAATAGCCATTCTAACAGGTGTGAAGTGTTATCTCACTGTGGTTCTGATTTGCTTTCCCTGACGATTAGTGATGTTGAGCACTTTTTCATGACAATCACACACTGTGTAACAACATTTTGGTCAATGACAGACTGATGCAAGGTGGTCCCATATGATTATAATGAACCTGAAAAATTTTTATTTCCTAGTGATGTCATAATGCAATGCATTACTCATGTTTGTGGTGATGCTGGTATAAACAAACTACTGTGCTGCCAGTCATATAAAATTATGTCACAGATGCTGGGTGTGGTGGCTCATGCTTTTAATCCTAGCACTTTGGTAGGTTAAGATGGGTGTATTGCTTGATCCCAGGAATTTGAGACCAGCCTGGGCAATATAGTGAGTCCCCCATCGCTACAAAAATTACAAAATTAGCCAGGCATGGTGGGAATGCCACAGACAGACACTCAATGCCAGTCAGTGTAGAAAGCTGGGAGAGGGTGTGTACCCCAAAAAGTCACAGGGGTGGAGCTACCCAAGGCCATGGGAGCCCACCTGTTGCATCAGTGTGACATGGAGTCAAAGGAGATCATTTTGGACTCCGTGACCTGGATTTGAGACATGGAGTCAAAGGAGGTCATTTTGGAACTTTAAAATATGACTTCCTTATTGGATTTGACTTAGCCCTTTTCGACCTTATAGGCCTTTCTTTGGCCTGTTGCCCTTTCATTTTGGCCAATTTCTTCCATTTGGAATGGGTGTGTTTACTCAATGCCTTTACCTGCCTTGTATCTAAGAAGTAACTAACTTGCTATTGATTTTACAGGTAGGCTCATAGGTGGAAGGGACTTGCTTTGTCTCAGATAAGACTTTGGGCTTGGACTTTTGGGTTAATGCTAGAGTGAGTTAAGACTTTGGGGAACTGTTGGAAGGGCATGATTGTGTTTTGAAATGTGAGGACATGAGATTTGGGAGGGGCCAGGGGCAGAATAATATAGTTCGGCTGTGTCTACACCCAAACCTCAGCTTGAATTGTAATTTGAATTGTAATCCCCGTGTGTTGGGGTGAGATCTTGGGGTAGGTGATTAGATCAAGGGAGTGGTTCCTCCATGCTGTCCTTGTGATAGTGAGTGAGTTCTCACAAGATTTGATGGCTATATTAAGGGGCTTTCCCTGCCTTCACTTGACACTTCTCCTTGCTGCCATCATGTAAAGAAGGACGTGTTTGCTTCCCCTTTTGCCATGATTGTAAGTTACCTGAGGCCTTCCCAGCCATGCTGAACTATGAGTCCATTAAACTTCTTCCTTTTCTAAATTATCCAGTCTTGGGTATATCTTTATTAGCAGTGTGAGAATGGACTAATACAGTCCCTATCTCAAAAATGAAAAAAAGTGTAGCATGTATAATTGTGTATAGTACATACTACTTGATAATATTAACATGATTATTTTACTGGTTTATATATTTACTACACTATCATTATTTTAGAGTGCACTCCTTCTACTTATTTTTAAAAAAGTTAACTGTAAAACAGCCTCAGGCAGGTCCTTCAGGAAATATTCCAGAAGAAGGCATTGTTATCATAGGAGATGACAGCTCTATGGCTGTTACTACCCCTGAAGACGTTCCAGTGGGATAAGACTTGGAGAGGGAAGACAGTGATATTGATGATCCTGACCCCGTGTAGGCTTACGCTAATGTGTGTGTTTATGTCTTAGTTTTTTAACAAAAATGTTTTAACAGCAAAAAATAAAAAACAAATTTTAAAAATAGAAAAATGCTTATAGAATCAGGATATTAAAAAGAAAATATTTTATGCAATTGTACAATGTTTCTCTGTTTTAAGCTAAATGTATTACAAAAGAGACAAAAAAGTAAAAAATTTTAGAAGTTTATAAAGTAAAAAGTTACAGTAAACTAAGGTTAATTTATTATTTAAGAAAGAATAACAATTTTGTATAACTTTAGTGTAGCCTAGTGCCGTGTTTGTAAAGTATACAGTACAGTAATGCCTTAGGCCTTCACATTCACTCACTACTGACTCACTGACTCACTGAAAGCAACTTCCAGTCCTACAACTACCATTCATGATAAGTGCCCTATACATGTATATCATTTTTCTTTTTGTATATATTTTTACAGTACCTTTTATATGTTTGGATATGCAAATACTTATTATTGAGTTCAATTGTCTGCAGTATTCAGTACAGTAACATGCTGTACATGTTTTTAGCCTAGGGGCAATAGACTATACCATATAGTTTAAGCGTGTGGTGGGCTATACCATCTGGGTTTGTGTAAGTACACTCTATGATGTTCAAACAACTACAAAATCACCTAAAGACACATTTCTCAGAATGTATTCCTGTTATTAAGTAACGCATGACTATACCTGTTGACCATTTATACGTTGATATGGTTTGGCTCTGTGTCCCCACCCAAATCTCATCTCAAATTGTAATCCCCACAATCCTCACGTGTCGAGAGAGAGACTTGGTGGGAGGCAATTGGATCATGGGGGCGGCTTCCTCCATTCTGTTCTCCTGATAGTGAGTGAGTTCTCATGAGATCTGGTGGTTTCATAAATGTTTGACAGTTCCTCCTTGACACGCTGTCTTTCCTGTTGCCTTGTGAAGAAGGTTCTTGCTTCTTCTTCACCTTCCTCCATGATTGTAAGTTTCCTGAGGCCTCCCCAAGCATGTGGGACTATGAGACAATGAAACCTCTGCCCTTTATATATTACCCAGTCTCTGGTACTTCTTTATAGTAGTGTGAGAAGGGACTAATACACATGTCTTCTTTTGAAAAATATCCATTCAGATCCTTTGGCTATTTTCTAATAGTGTTGTTTGTTTCCTTGTGATTGAGTGAATTCCTTATACATTTTGGATCTTAACTCTTTTTCAGATGTATGGTTTGTATTTTTTTTTTCTCATTCTGTAGGTTGTTCCTTGGCTGTACAGAATTTTTTTTTTTTTTAATTTGATGAAGTCCCATTTGTCTATTTTTGTTTTTGTTGTCTGTGCTTTTGGGGACATGTCTAAGAATTTATTGTTTCCTTCAATATCAAGAAGCTTTTTACCTATGTTTTTCTCTAGTATTTTTGCAGTTTCAGTTTCTTATGTATAAGTTATTAATCTATTTTGAGTTGGTTTTTATATATATAGGGTGATATAAGGGTCTAATTTCATTCTTCCACACTCAAAGAATCAGTTTTCCAAACAACATTTTTTGAAGAGAATGTCTTTTCCCCAATATGTGTTCTTGGCACTTTCTGCAAGGATCAATTCACCATAAATACGTGCATTTATTTCTGGGCTTTCTGTTCTGGTTCATTGGTTTATATGTCTGTTTTTATGCTGGTATCATGATGTTTTGATGGCTATTGTTTTGTAGCATATTTTGAAATCAGGTGATGTGATACCTCCAGCTTTGTTCTTTTTGCTCAAGATTCCTTTGGCTATTTGGGGTCTTTTGTGATACCATAGAAACTTTGCGATTTTTTTTTTTTTCTATTTCTGTGAAAATTCCATTTGAATTTTGAGAAAGATTATATTGGATTTCTGGATCAAGTTGGAAAATATGCATATTTTTGACAATATTAATTCTTCCAATTCATAAACATGTGATATCTTTTTATTTGTTCCCAAATGTTTTCATCAGTTGTATAGTTTTTAATATATAGATACTAATATTTTATCTCATTGGTTATTTCTGTGTATTTTATTTTCATGCTATTGTAAATTGGATCATTTCCTTAATTTCATTTTTTAGATAGTTTGTTGTTAGAGTGCACAAACATAATTGATTTTTCTATGTGAATTTGGTATCCTGAAAATGTACTAAATTTATTAGTTCTAATATTTTTTGGTAGAGTTTTTAAGAAAATGTCACCTGCAAGGAGAGACAGCTCTACCTTTTATTTTCTGATTGAATGTCTTTTTATTATTATTATTATTATACTTTAAGTTCTAAGGTACATGTGCATAACGTGCAGGTTTGTTACATATGTATACTTGTGCCACGTTGGCGTGCTGCACCCATCAACTCGTCAGCACCCATCAACTCGTCATTTACATCAGGTATAACTCCCAATGCAATCCCTCCCCCCTCCCCCCTCCCCATGATAGGCCCTGGTGTATGATGTTCCCATTCCCGAGTCCAAGTGATCTCATTGTTCAGTTCCCACCTATGAGTGAGAACATGTGGTGTTTGGTTCTCTGTTCTTGCGATAGTTTGCTGAGAATGATGGTTTCCAGCTGCATCCATGTCCCCACAAAGGACACAAACTCATCCTTTTTTATGGCTGCATAGTATTCCATGGTATATATGTGCCACATTTTCTTAATCCAGTCTGTCACTGATGGACATTTGGGTTGATTCCAAGTCTTTGCTATTGTGAATAGTGCCGCAATAAACATATGTGTGCATGTGTCTTTACAGCAACATGATTTGTAGTCCTTTGGGTGTATACCCAGTAATGGGATGGCTGGATCATATGGTACTTCTAGTTCTAGATCCTTGAGGAATCGCCATACTGTTTTCCATAATGGTTGAACTAGTTTACAATCCCACCAACAGTGTAAAAGTGTTCCTATTTCTCCACATCCTCTCCAGCACCTGTTGTTTCCTGACTTTTTAATGATTGCCATTCTAACTGGTGTGAGATGGTATCTCATTGTGGTTTTGATTTGCATTTCTCTGATGGTGAGTGATGATGAGCATTTTTTCATGTGTCTGTTGGCTGTATGAATGTCCTCTTTTGAGAAATGTCTGTTCCTATCCTTTGCCCACTTTTTGATGGGGTAGTTTGTTTTTTTCTTGTAAATTTGTTTGAGTTCTTTGTAGGTTCTGGATATTAGCCCTTTGTCAGATGAGTAGATTGCAAAAATTTTCTCCCATTCTGTAGGTTGCCTGTTCACTCTGATGGTAGTTTCTTTGGCTGTGAAGAAGCTCTTTAGTTTAATTAGATCCCATTTATCAATTTTGGCTTTTGTTGCCGTTGCTTTGGTGTTTTAGACATGAAGTCCTTGCCCATGCCTATGTCCTGAATGGTATTACCTAGGTTTTCTTCTAGGGTTTTTATGGTATTAGGTCTAACATTTAAGTCTCTAATCCATCTTGAATTAATTTTTGTATAAGGATTAAAGAAAGGATCCAGTTTCAACTTTCTACTTATGGCTAGCCAATTTTCCCAGCACCATATATTAAATAGGGAATCCTTTCCCCATTTCTTGTTTTTCTCAGGTTTGTCAAAGATCAGATGGCTGTAGATGTGTGGTATTATTTCTGAGGACTCTGTTCTGTTCCATTGGTCTATATCTCTGTTTTGGTACCAGTACCATGCTGTTTTGGTTACTGTAGCCTTGTAGTTTAGTTTGAAGTCAGGTAGTGTGATGCCTCCAGCTTTGTTCTTTTGACTTAGGATTGTCTTGGCAATGAAGGCTCTTTTTTGGTTCCATATGAACTTTAAAGCAGTTTTTTCCAATTCTGTGAAGAAACTCATTGGTAGCTTGATGGGGATGGCATTGAATCTATAAATTACCTTGGGCAGTATGGCCGTTTTCATGATATTGATTCTTCCTATCCATGAGCATGGTATGTTCTTCCATTTGTTTGTGTCCTCTTTGATTTCACTGAGCAGTGGTTTGTAGTTCTCCTTGAAGAGGTGCTACACATCCCTTGTAAGTTGGATTCCTAGGTGTTTCATTCTCTTTGAAGCAATTGTGAACGGAAGTTCATTTATGAGATGGCTCTCCGTTAGTCTGTTACTGGTGTATAAGAATGCTTGTGATTTTTGCACATTAATTTTGTATCCTGAGATTTTGCTGAAGTTTCTTATCAGCTTAAGGAGATTTTGGGCTGAGACAATGGGGTTTTCTAAATATACAATCATGTCATCTGCAAACAGGGACAATTTGACTTCTTCTTTTCCTAAGTGAATACCCTTGATTTCTTTGTCTTGCCTGATTGCCCTAGCCAGAACTTCCAACACTATGTTGAATAGGAGTGGTGAGAGAGGGCATCCCTGTCTTGTGCCAGTTTTCAAAGGGAATTTTTCCAGTTTTTGCCCATTCAGTATGATATTGGCTGTGGGTTTGTCATAAATAGCTCTTATGATTTTGAGATACGTTCCATCAATACCGAATTTATTGAGCGTTTTTAGCATGAAGGGCTGTTGAATTTTGTCAAAGGCTTTTCTGCATCTATTGAGATAATCATATGGTTTTTGTCTTTGGTTCTGTTTATATGCTGGATTACGTTTATTGATTTGCGTATGTTGAACCAGCCTTGCATCCCAGGGATGAAGCCCACTTGATCATGGTGGATAAGCTTTTGGATGTGCTGCTGGATCCGGTTTGCCAGTATTTTACTGAGGATTTTTGCATCGATGTTCATCAGGGATATTAGTCTAAAATTCTCTTTTTTTGTTGTGTCTCTGCCAGGCTTTGGTATCAGGATGATGTTGGCCTCATAAAATGAGTTAGGGAGGATTCTCTCTTTTTCTATTGATTGGAATAGTTTCAGAAGGAATGGTACCAGCTCCTCCCTGTACCTCTGGTAGAATTCAGCTGTGAATCCATATGGTCCTGGACTTTTTTTGGTTGGTAGGCTATTAATTATTGCCTCAATTTCAGAGCCTGCTTTTGGTCTATTCAGGGATTCAACTTCTTCCTGGTTTAGTCTTGGGAGAGTGTAAGTGTCCAGGAAATTATCTATTTCTTCTAGGTTTTCTAGTTTATTTGCATAGAGGTGTTTATAGTATTCTCTGATGGTAGTTTGTATTTCTGTGGTGTTGGTCGTGATATCCCCTTTTTCATTTTTTATTGCATCTATTTGGTTCTTCTCTCTTTTCTTCTTTATTAGTCTTGCTAGAGGTCTACCCATTTTGTTGATATTTTCAAGAAACCAACTCCTGGATTTATTGATTTTGTGGAGGGTTTTTTGTGTCTCTGTCTCCTTCAGTTCTGCTCTGATCTTAGTTATTTCTTGCCTTCTGCTAGCTTTTAAATGTGTTTGCTCTTGCTTCTCTAGTTATTTTAATTGTGATGTTAGAGTGTCAATTTTAGATCTTTCCTGCTTTCTCTTGTGGGCATTTAGTGCTATAAATTTCCCTCTACACACTGCTTTAAATGTGTCCCAGAGATTCTGGTATGTTGTATCTTTGTTCTCATTGGTTTGAAAGAACATCTTTGTTTCTGCCTTTGTTTCGTTATGTACCCAGTAGTCATTCAGGAGCAGGTTATTCAGTTTCCATATAGTTGAGCGGTTTTGATTGAGTTTCTTAGTCCTGAGTTCTAGTTTGATTGCACTGTGGTCTGAGAGACAGTTTGTTATAATTTCTGTTCTTGTACATTTGCTGAGGAGTGCTTTACTTCCAATTATGTGGTCAATTTTGGAATAAGTGCTATGTGGTGCTGAGAAGAATGTATATTCTGTTGATTTGGGGTGGAGAGTTCTGTAGATGTCTATTAGGTCTGCTTGCTGCAGAGATGAGTTCAATTCCTGGATATCCTTGTTAACTTTCTGTCTCCTTGATCTGTCTAATGTTGACAGTGGAGTGTTGAAGTCTCCCATTATTATTGTATGGGAGTCTAAGTCTCTTTGTAAATCTGTAAGGACTTGCTTTATGAATCTGGGTGCTCCTGTATTGGGTGCATATATATTTAGGATAGTTAGCTCTTCCTGTTGAATTGATCCCTTTACCATTATGTAATGGCCTTCTTTGTCTCTTTTAATCTTTGATGGTTTAAAGTCTGTTTTATCAGAGACTAGTATTGCAACCCTTGCTTTTTTTTGTTCTCCATTTGCTTGGTAGATCTTCCTCCATCCCTTTATTTTGAGTCTATGTATGTCTCTGCATGTGAGATGGGTCTCCTGAATACAGCAGACTGATGGGTCTTGACTCTTTATCCAGTTTGCCAGTCTGTGTCTTTAATTGGAGCATTTAGTCCATTTACATGTAAGGTTAATATTGTTATGTGTGAACTTGATCCTGCCATTATGATATTAAGTGGTTATTTTGCTCGTTAGTTGATGCAGTTTCTTCCTAGCCTCGATGGTCTTTACATTTTGGCATGTTTTTGCAATGGCTGGTACCTGTTGTTCCTTTCCATGTTTAGGGCTTCCTTCAGGGTCTCTTGTAAGGCAGGCCTAGTGGTGACAAAATCTCTAAGCATTTGCTTATCTGTAAAGGATTTTATTTCTCCTTGACTGATGAAACTTAGTTTGGCTGGATATGAAATTCTGGGTTGAAAATTCTTTTCTTTAAGAATGTTGAATATTGGCCCCCACTCTCTTCTGGCTTGTAGAGTTTCTGCTGAGAGATCTGCTGTTAGTCTGATGGGCTTCCCTTTGTGGGTAACCCGACCTTTCTCTCTGGCTGCCCTTAAGATTTTTTCCTTCATTTCAACTTTGGTGAATCTGGCAATTATGTGTCTTGGAGTTGCTCTTCTTGAGGAGTATCTTTGTGGCGTTTCTGTATTTCCTGAATTTGAATGTTGGCGTGCCCTACTAGGTTGGGGAAGTTCTCCTGGAGGATATCCTGAAGAGTATTTTCCAACTTGGTTCCATTTTCCCCCTCACTTTCAGGCACCCCAATCAGACGTAGATTTGGTCTTTTTACATAATCCCATACTTCTGGCAGGCTTTGTTCATTTCTTTTTCTTCTTTTTTCTTTAGGTTTCTCTTCTTGCTTCATTTCATTCATTTGATCCTGAATCGCTGATACTCTTTCTTCCAGTTGATCGAGCCAGTTAGTGAAGCTTGTGCATTTGTCACGTATTTCTCATGTCATGGTTTTCATCTCTGTCAATTCGTTTATGGCCTTCTCTGCATTAATTTTTCTGGTTATCAATTCTTCCACTCTTTTTTCAAGATTTGTAGTTTCTTTGTGCTGCGTATGTAATTCCTGCTTTAGCTCTGAGAAATTTGATGGACTGGCGCCTTCTTCTCTCATCTCATCAAAGTCATTCTCCGTCCAGCTTTGATCCGTTGCTGGCGATGAGCTGCGTTCCTTTGGAGGGGGCAATGTGCTCTTATTTTTTGAATTTCCAGCTTTTCTGCCCTGCTTTTTCCCCATCTTTGTGGTTTTATCTGCCTCTGGTCTTTGATGATGGTGACGTACTGATGGGGTTTTGGTGTGGGCGTCCTTCCTGTTTGTTAGTTTTCCTTCTAACAGTCAGGACCCTCAGCTGTAGGTCTGTTGGAGATTGCTTGAGGTCCACTCCAGACCCTGTTTGCCTGGGTATCAGCAGCAGAGGCTGCAGAAGATAGAATATTGCTGAACAGCGAGTGTACCTGTCTGATTCTTGCTTTGGAAGCTTCCTCTCAGGGGTGTACTCCACCGTGTGAGGTGTGGGGTGTCGGTCTGCCCCTAGTGGGGGATGTCTCCCAGTTAGGCTACTCAGGGGTCAGGGACCCACTTCAGCAGGCAGTCTGTCCCTTCTCAGATCTCAACTTCCGTGTTGGGAGATCCACTGCTCTCTTCAAAGCTGTCAGAGAGAGTCATTTGCCTCTGCAGAGGTTTCAGCTGCTTTTGTTGTTGTTGTTGTTTAGCTGTGCCCTGTCCCAGAGGTGGAGTCGACAGAGACAGGCAGGACTCCTTGAGCTGCTGTGAACTCCACCCAGTTCCAACTTCCCAGCTGCTTTGTTTATCTACTTAAGCCTCAGCAATGGGGGGCTCCCCTCCCCCAGCCTTGGTGCTGCCTTGCCCGGAGATCACAGACTGCTGTGCTAGCAATGAGGGAGGCTCCCTGGGCATGGGACCCTTCTGGCCAGGTGTGGGATATAATCTCCTGTTGTGCCCCTTTGCTAAGATCCTTGGTAGAGCGCAGTATTGGGGTGGGAGTTACCCGATTTTCCAGGTGTTGTGTGTCTCAGTTCCCCTGGCTAGGAAAAGGGATTCCCTTCCCCCTTGCGCTTCCCAAGTGAGGCGATGCCTCGCCCTGCTTCAGCTCTGGCTGGTCGGGCTGCAGCAGCTGACCAGCACCGATTGTCCGGCACTCCCTAGTGAGATGAACCCAGTACCTCAGTTGAAAATGCAGAAATCACCTGTCTTCTGTGTCGCTGGTGCTGGGAGTTGTAGACTGGAGCTGTTCCTATTCGGCCATCTTGCTCTGCCCCCTGAATGTCTTTCTAAATTTTTGTTATTACTTGTTCTTGCCTAATTGCTGTGACTAAAGCTTCCAGAAATATATTGAATAGAAGTGGCAAGAGTGGTCATCCTTTTCTTATTCCTGATATTAGAGGAAAACTTTTTACCATTGGATGTGATGTAGCTGTATTTGAGGTACATTTCTTCTGTACTGAACTTGTTGAGAGATTTTATTATAAAAGTATTTTAAAACATTGTCTAAAGATCAGAGTTTAAGAAAGAAGCGTAAAGATTATGTTTAATGAGTCCTAACTTGATTATTACAAGTTATTAGATGAAATATCTGATTTAAAAATGGTATGATATAAATAAACCTCTGGCAGTTAGCTTCTTGCTATTTTTAACAATTTGTACTGAAGTATTAAAACTAAATTGAAGCCCATGAAACTGCTTGTTTTTAATAAATTCATTGAATCATTTACAAGTATAGTAGTAAGCATTCTTCACAGTGTAATTATCCTTCAGTTACTGTGACTGCATTAATTATAATTTAACAGAAAATAATTGACTAAGCCTAGAAAACCTAAAAAATGGTTTATTTTCTGCACACACACACAAACACACACACAATGTCTTTCTCTCCTTTCTTTTACTCTTCTCTGCCTTTTAATATATTTAGAGCCACTACTGAGGGAAAATAAGTAAACAGAGCAATAGGTGTCTTCCATTGCACTATGTATCACTGCCAAGTTTGTCAGCATTCTCAATTAATTTGCTTAGTTGGTAAATTATTTTTTGTGTTTGTTTTTATTTCTATTTAATGGGAAAATTATTTAAAATATAACTGTGTATTTGGTCTAAGGGAAGGGTGATAAAAACCCACTACAATGATCCTTTACCCCTTTTAGAGTTAGAGATGTTCATTTCCAGCACTCAATAAATAATAGGAAGAAATGTCCAGAGATGCATAAACAGAATTTCTTCCATTTTTTTTTTTTTATGAGCCGGCTCAGTACACCATAAGAGCAAACACCCATGTTTGCCTCAATCATATTTTTGTAAACAATCACTGAGATAATATGTGTAATATATACATTTTATATTTACAATATTCAGTTATTGAGTTCTAAACATTTGTACAGTGCCTTTTATTAGCATTGTTATTACTATTAAGGATGGAGAATATGCAATCAATTCTTTTTAGTGTACATTAACCTGCTAGTAGATTTATTCTAATCATGGTGATTATAAGTGAGCTACATAGTTTGATTTCTTTTTAAAATTTAAATGTTGAGACAGTTTTCAGATGTGGACTTATTTCTTGATTTGGCATAACTTACACATTCTAAACCAGAGGCGTTGTTTGGTGTAAGAGGTTAAAATGATATATATTACATCCTCAAAAGTAATTAATTATAGAAATAGTAGACTTTTCAAATTAAAATGTAATTCCTCTATTTGTTGGATTTTTGCCAACTTGCAATGTTATGACTTTTTAAATGTGTGTTTTATTTACTTTATATATTGTCTGTCTCTTTACGTCTATATGTTGATATAGATGCAATTAGATATATAAAGTTTCATGGAAGTGAATAATTTGACAGTTGACTTATCCGAGTGTATTTTGTATAAAACATAATAGTAGTAGTATTTTAACTATCATTTGCTGATGTGTGTCAGTCACTGGGAAGGAGTTTACATGTTTTAACTTGTTTAATGCTCACAACCATCTTGATAGACATGAAATTTTCTCCATGTCAGAAATGGGGAAACTGAGTTGATATGGCTTGGTTGTGTCCCCACCCAAATCTCAGCTTGACTTGTATCTCCCAGAATTCCCACTGTTGCGGGAGGGACCCAAGGGTAGGCAGTTGAATCATGGGGGCCTGTGTTTCCTTGCTATTCTTGTGATAGTGAATAAATGTCATGAGATCTGATGTGTTTATCAGGGGTTTCTGTTTTTGCTTCTTCCTCATTTTGTCTTGCTGCCACCATGTAAGACGTGCCTTTCACCTCCCACCATGATTCTGAGGCCTCCCCAGTGGAACTGTCAGTCCAATTAAACCTCTTTTTTCTTTCCAGTCGCAGGTATGTCTTCATCAACAGCATGAAAATAAACTAATACAGTAAATTGGTACCAGTCAAGTTGGGCATTGCTGAAAATATACCTGAAAATATAGAAGTGACTTTTGAACTGGGTAACAGGCAGAGGTTGGAACAGTTTGGGGGGCCCAGAAAAAGTCAGGAAAATGTGGAAAAGTTTGGAACTTCCTAGAGACTTGTTGAATGGCTTTGCCCAAAATGCTGACAGTGATATAGATAATAAGGTCCAGGCTGAGATGGTCTTAGACAGAGATGAGCAACTTGTTGACAACTGGAGTAAAGTGACTCTTGTTATGTTTTAGCAAAGAGACTGGTGGCATTTTGCCTCTGCCCTAGAGATTTGTGGAACTTTGAACTTGAGAGAGATGATTTAGGGTATCTTGTGGAAGAAATTTCTAAACATCAAAGCATTCAAGAGGTGACTTGGGTACTATAAAAGGCATTCAGTTTTATAAAGGAAGCAGAGCAGAAAAGTTTGAAACATTTGTAGCCTGACTATGCAATGCAAAAGAAAAACCCATTTTCTGGGGAGAAATTCAAGCCGGCTGCAGGAATTTGCATAAGTAGCAAGGAGCCTAATGTTTATTCCCAACACCATGGGGAAAATGTCTCCAGTCCATGCCAGAGACCCTCACAGCAGCCTCTCCAATCACAGGCCCAGAGGTCCAGGAGGTAAAAATGGTTTAGTGGGCTGGGCCCAAGGTTCTTGTGCTGTGTGCAGACGAGGGACTTGGTGTCCTGTGCCTCAGCTGCTCCAGCCATAGCTGAAAGGGGACAATGTACAGCTTGGACTGTGGCTTCAGAGGGTGGAAGCCCCAAGTCTTGGCAGCTTGCACATGGTGTTGAGTCTGTGAGTATACAGAAGTCAAGAACTGAGGTTTGGGGACCTCTGCCTGGATTTCAGAAGATGTATGAAAATGCCTGAATGCCCAGGCAAAAGTTTGCTGCAGGGGCAGGGCCTTCATGGAGAACCTCTGCTAGGGCAGTATGGAAGGGAAATGTGGGGTCAGAACCCCCACACGGAGTCCCTACTGGGTCACTGCCTAGCGGAGCTGTGAAAAGAGGGCCACCATCTCCAGATCCCAGAATGGTAGATCTGCAGATAGCTTGCACTGTGTACCTGAAAAAGCCATAGACACTCAATGCCAGCTCATGAAAACAGTCAGGAGGGTGGCTGTACCCTGCAAAGCCACAAGGGCAGAGCTGCCAAGACCATGAGAACCCATGTCTTGAATCATTGTGACCTGGATGTGAGAGTTGGAGTCAAAAGAGATCATTTTGGACCTTTAAAATTTGACTGCCCCGCTGGATTTTGGATTTTCATGGGCCCTGTAACCCCTTTGTTTTGGCGAATTTATCCCATTTGGAATGGCAATATTTACCCGATACCTGTACCCCCATTGTATCTAGGAAGTAACTAGCTTGCTTTTGATTTTACAGGCTCATAGGCAGAAAGGACTTGCCTTGTCTCAGATGAGACTTTAGGCTGTGGACTTTTGGATTGATGCTGAACTGAGTTAAGACTTTGGGGGACTGTTAGGAAGGCATGGTTTGTTTTGAAATGTGAGGACATGAGATTTGGAGGAGGCAGGGGTGGAATGATATGGTTTGGCTGTGTCCCCACCTGAATCTCAACTTGAATTGCATCTCGCAGAATTCCCATGTGTTGTGGGAAGGACCTAGTGGGGAGGTAATTCAATCATGGAGGCCGGTCTTTCTCTTGCTATTCTCATGATAGTGAGTAAGTATCATGAGATCTGATGGGTTTATCAGGGATTTCTGCTTTTGCGTCTCTCATTTTCTCTTGCCACCACTATGTAAGAAATGCCCTTCATCTCCCACCATGATTCTGAGGCCTCCCAAGCCATGTGGAAGTGTAAATCCAATTAAACCTCCTTTTCTTCCCAGTCTTGGGTATGTCTTTATCAGCAGCATGAAAACAAACTAATACGTGAGTGCACAGAGTTTATATCCAAGTTTGTACAACCAATAAAAGGTAGAAGCAGGATGAAGACTCTAGCTTTCCGGTATCAGAGCAGACTGCTCTGGATTTCTAACAATATTCTCTTGCCTCATATAACAAAATTGGGCGATATATAATCTATCTTCAGATTGTAGCCTCTTGCTTAGACATCATTCCATGTATTCTCAATCATAGAATTCATAAGACCAAACAATATTAAGGTAAAATTATAAGCACTGAGTGCCACCTGACAATATTAGGTTTGAAAAGGATGTCATGAAATGCAGGTTTGTCTTTATCAGAATTTAAGTAGCATGTTCACTTCACTCTAAATAGGAGATTAGGCAATGGAGCTTTTGGTGACTAAACATCCATGTCCTTAATATGTTTATTTAACACAATATTAAATAAGTTTTCAAAAGGTGCAGGTGTATTTGGGTAGCTTTTCTCTCTAAGTAGTGAATTTGCAATGTTAGCAAAAACGTTTTTACACTTGGATTTGGACAGTGATAACAAACTTTCTCAGCCTAAGAAAAAACTGGAACTCCAACTTAAGATTTTCCTCTGTGATTTCAAAGTGTTTTAACTCTAAGTAGCCTGGGAGAAGCTCACAACGGTAAATAAATCTGTTTATATAAGTGCTGAAAAACATTTCCTTTTAATAGAAATAGTTGCTCAGTAAATAATCTTAAAGCAAAGAAGCTACAGTATAGGAAATAACTTATTTGTGGATTCTGACTGTTATCCCTAAGTTTAAAATGATTTTGCTGTTTTGAATCTTGTTCATCCTTTTTTCCAATACAAACTATTAGCTCTGATTTCAATTCCTCTGTGAACATGAAGACTGTTCCTAACACAGGCTCTTTGTATTTGCTATTCTTTCTGCTTGAAAAGCTCTTCTGTCTGTTCCATCAGTGTATGGCTAGCTCCTTCTTCTCATTCTGATCTTAGTTCATATGTCACCTTTCAATCAGTTCTCCCAACTGTTCATCTAAACCAGTCACCCAGTCACATGCTACAACCTTGCTCTATTTTATTTTTCTCTGAGGTCTCATTACTTTATATATTTTTGTTTGCATTGATTGATTAATATATACAATGTTTTTCTCCTTAACTGCGTTTAAGCTCCATATGAGCAAGTATCTTTTCTCTTTGCTCACCTCTGTCTTATCAGAATCAGTCATAGCACCTGTTAAATATTAGGTTTTCAACTACTAGTAGATAAATCACTTTTTGATTTAAGACTTGAGAGTGCTAGTTTTTGTATGTAATATGAACAAGGTAGCAGTAAGATTATTTGTCATTTATTTTGCAACACTAATGTTTAGCCAGAATTGACAGTGGGGTCCTATGTATGATACCTGTGGCCTAGCCTAAGAAGTAAATGATTTAAATTACGCAGTTTGAACATATATGATTTAAAAAATTACATTACAAAAACCTACACCTACATATGTCCTTTAAAAACTTATTTCAATTGTATAACTATGTGATAAGGAAAATTGCTCCTAAGTGAAATTGCCGGGTCAATGGTGATATAGCAACTGTAGCAATATAAGTATATAATATTATATATACATATACACACACAATATAATTTCTATTTTTTATTTGTGATAAAGTACACATGTAACATTAAATTTACCATCTTAACCGTTTTTAGTGCAGAGTCCAGTGGTGTTCATTATATTCACCTTGTTGTGTGCCCTATCTCTGGAGCTTTTCACCTTGTAAAGCTAAAACTTCATACCCTCATAGGAGTTGTTGTTCCAACAACAACTCTTCATTTGCTTATTCTCCAGTTCCTGGCAACCTTATTCTACTTTCTGTTTCTATGAATCTGATTACTCTAGGTACCTCATCTAAGTGGAATCACACAATATTGCCTTGTTTTGTGACTGGCTTATTTTACTTAATGTCCTCAAGGATTGTCCATGTTGTAGCATCTACCAAAATTTCCTTCATTTTTGAGGCTGAATAATATTCCATTGTATGTACATTTTGTTTATCCATTCATTTATTAATAGACACTTGGGTTGCTTCTATCTTTTGGTCTTTGTGAATGATGCTACTATGGACATAGATGTACAAATATTTCTTTGAGAGCATGCTTTCAGTATTTTGGATATTTGCCTGTTAGTGGGATTGCTGTATCATAGTGTTTTTAGTTTTAGTTTCTTTTAGGAACCATCATACTTTTTTCATTGTAGCTGCACCATTTGACATTTCCACCAACAGCGCACAAGTGTTCCAGTTTCTCTGCATCCAAGTCAATGCTTCTTATTTTCTGATATTTTAATAGTAACGATTCTGATGGATGTGAGGAGTAGCAGTTACATACTGAAATATATCGTCAAACAAATGTCTCTTAGTAGAACCTGGAAATTATACTAGAGTTGTTGCAGGAGGTATGGACAATTGTGGGACATGAGGCTTTGAACATGGCCAGTTTCTATACCTGCTCAATATGCATCTCATTTCTTTGCACCTGAGCTGCAAGAACTTCTGCAGGAAAAAATACCAGACACTGGCCTGTTAGCAGTGTGGCTTCTGTTTTTCTAAGTAGACTGATGCCGTGTCTTGCCTGTAGTAGTGTCAAGAATCAGTGTTTAGATGAGCCTAAGAAGACTCTAGATGTGAATTACAAAACTCTAATACTGTGTGGTGCTAGATCATGACTAAATGCTTTGTTTTCTCTTGACATTTTAAATATAATTTGCAGGAATGTTGTATGCTTTTGATTTTCTCTTTATGAAATGGTAATAATGATACATTTCCCATTAAATCTTTAAATATTCATTAATAACTTTTAGGGTCTGAAATGTATAATTGACTTTATCTCAGAATGTATTTTGCGTGTATAATGCTTATGTTCTCTCATTTTGTAATTTTAAAAAAGGGAAAGAGCAAAAACACATTAAGTGCATATTTGCACAATTAGAATGGAGTATTTCTTACGGTTTTTATATTAGTACATATACTAATATATTTTTTGGTATTATTAGTGTATTAGTATTTAAGCATATCCTTCTGCAAATATCTAAATTAGTAGCAGTGCTTCAAATATCCCAACCAGCATACAATTTATACAAGGAATATGAGTATAAAACTGGAGTTGATTCTAAAACTCACTAGTTGAAATAGATTGTATAATTTTCTGAAGAGTACATGATTTTTCTTCATTTTAGAGTCCCTTTTCAGCTCCTGAAAAGTTAGCTGTTTCTGATATAGTTATTAGATACAGCCCTAACAGTAGTTATTAATGATATCAACTCACACAGTGTTATTATTAATGCATAGAAAATGATAGCATTATGGGTTATATTTTTACTGTACCTACTCCTCAGGATAGATCATGTCATGACTGAATAAAACTCCAAAACAGAACAACAACAAAAAAACCTAATGTCCCACACAAGACCAAAAAGGAATGATTTTTGATAGAAATAAGAATGTTAGTATATTGATTAGGGTATGGTCTGCAGGCAGATTATTTAATAAACCTTGTACAAATTTTGCTTCCAAAGTGTCAAACGAGTATGTAATGGACTTTATACATTTGCTTCAAAATGTCAAAGGCCTAGTTCAACAGAGCCTATGTGGTGTTGGTTGAAGTTTTACATTTCTTAGTGGGTGTCAGATTCATACTGTATCCATTCCTAAGACAAACCTTTTTTAAGTTTAATTTTTATTTTTTGAGGCAAGGCTCACTCTGTCACCCAAGCTAGAGCACAGTGATATAATCATGGTTCACTGCGGGCCCTAAGGAATCCTCCCACCTCAGCCACCAAAGTAGCTGGGACCATAGGCCCATGCCACCACACCCAGATCATTTTGTTTACTTTTTGTAGAGATGAGGTCTCACTCTGTTTCCCAGGCTGATCTCAAACATCTGGGCTTAAGAGATTGTCCCACCTTAGTTAGTCTCCCAAAGTGCTGCGATTATAGGTATGAACCACCGTGCCTGGCCCCTAGTGCAAACTTAATGTTAGATATCATTTACATCTATCAGGTCAAAAAAAATTTCAAAGTCCAATACTAGTGAAACCTTTCACAATATTAATATGCAACTTGTTGATTATCTATTGTGTCAAAGCTATGGATAAGCATCTTATTTGGCTCCCACAACAACCTTGAAAGTTAAGTATGCTCATCTCCATTACATAGGTGATAGTAATGAAGCACAGACAAGATAAGCAACAACTTACCTGAAATCAAACAGTTAGTGGCAGGGCTCTGTATGCTTCCAAAGTCTGGGCAATACCCTATCTACATGTTTTTCTAAACCAAAATAGCAAAATTTTATATTACTCTAGGTTAATATTCTTAAGATATGAGCAATAGTAGGGCAATGAGGTTAAATTAACTGCTGTTATCACTGAGATGGAATAAAACAAAATAAATAAAAATTTTCAAGCAATGTCAATGAATGAAAGTATAGGTTAAAAAAACAAAACAAAACAAAATAAAAAAAAAAAAACACCAGTAGAACACAAAATAATAAAAACAAGCAGAGTATAGCTCTGACTACTTCAACCCAAGGTTTATCAGTTATCTACATTCATGAAAATGCTGCATTAAAACCTACCTCAAAGCTCTGTGCCTTAAAACAACCACCGTTTATTCAGCTCACAAGTGTATGGGTTGGCTGGGCTCAGTACTGCTGCCGTAGAACTGGCTCAGATGATCTTGGCTGGGCTTATTCCGCAGTCTGTGATCAGTTTGTGAGTTGGCTGGGGCTGCCTGGTCTGGAATAGCTTTGGCTGGGATGACTCAAATCTGCTCCATATGACCTCCTAACTTCTTGCTGGCTAGCCTGACATGTTCTTCTGGCAGAGGCAGGGATCTAATGGAGAAAGGCCTGGGATTAGAACTGGAACCCTATTCTTTCTGTATGAGTCTGTTCACCAAAGCAAGTCACAAGGCTAGCCCTGATGCAAAGGGTGAAGAAATAGATTCCACTTCTTTTTAAGATAACTTGAAAATGTATATTGCGAAAGGTGTAGATACAGGGAAATGTGCATGAAAAATTGAGCACATTTTAAAAATAACTGGGGCCATTTTTACCTCCACAAATTAACCAACATTGTGAATTCTGTGTTCATTATCCTCTTACTTTCCTTTTTATAAAATTTATTGTATTTATAAGTGTTCCTAAAAAGTATATTTTAAATTTTAGTTGTTTTGACTTTAAAAGAAATGATAGTACTAGATGTAATCTTTTGTGACTTACTTTTTCATGTAACTTTTAATTACTAAGAATCATTCATATTATTGTGTGTTGCTATTGTTTGTTTGGCTATCTATATAAATTCTATTGAATGTATTACCATGGAGTCTTACATTTTCTTGTTGATGGATATTTGGATTTCTTATAGGTTTTTCCATGGTGAACAGTACTGCCATGTACATGTTCCCTAATGCACATACACAGTAGTTTCTACTGGGCATGTGCTGTACACTGGAATATATCAGTTGTAGAGTATTATATGAATATTTAACCTTATTTTCAAAGTAACTAAACCAATTTCCCCTCCTAACATCAATTAATAAAATATCTTTTGACTCTACATCCTAGTACTTGTCCTAATTTGGTTTATTTTTGCCATTCAACTATTTTAAAAGTACTTTCTCATTGTGCTCTTATTTATCACTAAATATGTTAGATTGAAGATTTCTCAGTCATTTGGTCATTTCTTGGATTATTGATCATTCGTGTTTCTCTTTTGTGAAAAGCATGTTCATGTCCTTTGCCCTTTTTAAAACTCTGTTATTTGTGCTTTTCCTTTTTATTTGGAGGAACATTTTATTTATACTTTTTTTTAACCTATATTTCAAGTAGTTTCTCCCAGTTGTTAATTTGTCTTTTTGTTTTATTTAAGGTGCTTTTGACAGTCAGAATGTGAAATTAACTTGGGCATGAGATTACTGGGAGTCACAGAGTAAGTCAGACATGTGCATACTGGCCTCTTCTCCACACATGCCCTAGGTTATGTACTGCCATTTGAGGAAATGGATGAGAATGGTGGACACCAAGAAGGGCTCTGGTATAAATGGGAGAAGTGGGCAAGAAAATTACTTGCTTTTTTAAAAATTGAATTTTTAGAACGAAAACATAACTTTTGCTGTCTTTTTTCCAAATCATTGTAACATTTCTATTTTTATATCTTTGAGTTTCTGCATTCCTAAGCAATAAAATGGTTAAGTGGTATCTTGAAAAGTTAACCAGGTATCGGTGGTGTATGCTTGTAGTCCCAGCTACTTGGGAGGCTGGGGTGGGAGAATAGCTTAAGTCCAGGAGACAGTAGGATTGTAGTGAGCTGAGATAGCACCACTGCACTCCAGCCTGAAACGAGACTCTTTCTAAAAAAAAAAAAAATGTGTGTGTGTGTGTGTGTGTGTGTATATATATATGTGTGTATGTACACATCTAATAAATATATTTGTTAGGAAACTATATAATTCTGACTTAACTGGTTTGTGAACTGATAATTTGTACATTGTTAGGTGTCTTCATGAAGGTAAACAGAAAAAGAAAAAAATGAGAAATTTTAGCTGGTTCCAAATATTATTATTTATAATAGGTCAAATTAAAATATTTGAGTTATTCGCAACCCTAAAACCCTCAGAAATGTATCACTAGATAAAAACATTCAAGTATTTAAACTAATGCAGGTGTCAGAAAATGTGTAATGTGTAGTATTATAGAGTACAAATTAAAATTATAGAATTCAAAATAGATTAAAATGTACTGGGACTCACCATTTTTACAAATGTATTGATAAAGTTTCCCATACATTTTAGCCTTTTATTTGTTGTTGCTTTTGTTTGGTCATAAAATACTCCTACAAAGTTTGTTAGATTATATCATTCTTGAATTAGACAAAAAATGAATTTCTACATACATATCATGAAGAAAACATGTTTTTAAAATATTGTCAAGATGTATTGGTGGTTATTTCATGGATTTCGTGGATTTTTATTTTGTTTTCACAGCTTTACTGTTTTAACTTCTACAGAAGGTAGAAAAATGCTCTGAAGCAGTGCACTTCCAAATTTGATTATTATTGACAGGAATTATTTGAAGCACCTGAAATCTGATATGAGCCTTGGGCAAAAGTATACCAGATGATAATATACATGAGTACAAAGCAAGACTTAGAAAGCACTATATTTTTGGAAAAAAAGGGAAAGCACACCACTTCACTTGGAATGTTTTATCAAGAGAGGGATACAGAAGTGAAAAGTAATCTCTGTGCTTTATTTGGCATTGTTTCTGTGTTCGATTTTGGTCTTTGAGTTTGGCAAGAGTATGGAGACTCTGGAGAGGGTCCAGCGAAGATCAGCAGAAGTGATGTAAGGAATGGGGACTAGCTCCTAAGGGAGGGCTCAGTGGGATCAGGACTGTTTAAATTGGAGAAGGGAAGACGAACGGGCGATTTAACTGTCTTCAAATATTTGAAAGGTTATTATAGGGAAGATGCAGAACAGATGTTCTTTACTTCCACAGGAGACCAAATAAAAGGAAATGCTTTTGAATTGTAGCAAGAGAAAAAGTTCGGTCGGCCATAAAGATGGACATAAGTATAAAGAAGGGATTAAACACTGAAACAGGTAACCAAGGAATATGGGGAAGTTTAATCCTTAGAGATTTTCAAAAGTAGGACTAGATAGCCATTGTCTCAGATGATTTACATGTCCTCCCACCTCAGTGCAGGGAACTACCCTATATCTCCTTCTGAAACTCTTCCAACTCTGAGATTCTATGCATGTTTTTTTCACCCTGGTGGGAATTACCTAGAAGATCGTCAATTAGTACCATATATCCAAGGATAGAAGCTAGAATTCAGCAGAAGCAGAGATCAAAGGGTTACCTGGTATTTTCATGGGTGTCTCTGATATCCTCCTAACTAAACAGGTATTGGTGACTGGATCAGGGAAGAGAAAATGTTTCTTACCCGTCCATGCGTAGAACTGTATTGCATGTGGCTTTTTTCTCTAAACTTTCTGAATCGGGAGTGATCATTCAAGAAATTATAACAGCTAATATTATATTGAAGATGAAGCATTGCATTAATTATCTCACTTATCACTGGGTGGTGGTGTTTCTTCTTTCACAGATAAAGAAATAGACTAAGACAAATTTAATCATTAGCTTAAGGTCCTTCAACAGGTGAATGCAGAATTCAAAGCTTGGCCTGCTTGCCTTTTTTTTTTTTTTCTAATCTAGGAAGAAGTTGAACATATTTAGAAACATCCTTCCTTAATACTGGCAGCTTTTGTTAATAAGAATTAAGTTGGCTCCAAAAAGTAATCATCTGCATTAGGAGAACATAAAGAAATGTGTGTTAAATGAATGAGGACCAAGACTTAGGATTCGGGTAAAATTCGGTAATACATATGTCATAATTAAGTTGCTCTTCTCCACTAAAGCAGCATTGTATGTAACCAGAGATATGTATTTCCTTTGGCTATTTGACCCATTATTGGGATAATTGAATGCTGGCCTCTTGAATCATAGAAGGTTTACATTTCAAATAAGCCATGGAGTTTGAGCATCTAGATTTTCAAAAGCCATGAGTGACATGGGATATTGAAAATTTCCATAGTGAACTTAAATTTTAGAGGAAATTTGAAGAAACAGCCCTTCATATGTATAAACTGGCACTTAATTCATTAATTCTTACTTGTCCTCAATCGTCCTCAATCATTACTTCATTTAGTTTTATCACTGCCTAAGGTTTCCTTAGAGTCAACTTATTCTGAGTCTTTATATTTCAAGTAAAATATATAGTACTTCTGGGAAAAATCTAGAAGGATGAAAGGAATGTAAACAATCTAAATTTTTTATCGAAAGATTAGACATTTACATGCTCTAGTATTTATTAAGTCTTTAGAAAAATTATATCTTATTTATTTATTTATTTAATAAACAAGTTTTGAGGACCCAAAGCTATATATTATGCACTATTGACTTTCTAGTAAAAACGTGAATTCTTTCACCATTTTTTTGTTACTGTTTTGTTGTTATGATATTTTCTGATTCCTGGAAACTTATGAGACAAATAGGTGTCAAGAGCCCTTGAATGTTGTTTTCTAGGATAAGATTTCTTTTTGCCCATATTCTCTTTTGCATTCAATAATTTAGACTTATTTTACTTCATAATAAAGAGGATGAGAGAACAGATATGTATTAATATAATAGTAATAATCAATAGCATTTATAGAACATTCACTCTCAGTGCCCACAGAGGTCATCATCTATGGTGTATTCTGTGCGGTGGCTTGCCTTCTCTAAGTACTACTCTGAAAGCTTTGCATGTGTTGTCTCTTCAAATCCTCAAGTCATCCAGTGAACTAGGGGCTTGTATTAGGTCCCTTTTATGGAATAAGAAAGTGATTCACAGAGAGGTTAAGTACCTTACGTAGGTCCCTCAGCTAGTAAATAGAGGGGTTAGGATTCATAACCAGGCAATCTAGTGACCATGCTTTTAGTCTTGTACTGTGCTTCCCTTCTATTGGAGACCACTTGCCTATGCAAAATTTCACGGTCATCATTTTAACTATTCCAAGCTTCTGCACTTCATTTCTGATCAATAGTCTGAATACACATATAGACCTTTTTTGGTTTTTGCTTATTAAACACTAAGCATAAAAGCATTATAATTCAAATATATGTGTGCATATTATAAGCTACTACTAAATGAATGTGGTTTCATGATACATTTTGGGGTAAAAAGATAAGCAAGGAAAAGCCCCTTTAATTAAGAAGCTTATGGCTCAGAGAGTAATATCTCATAAACTCAAGTAAATACATTGCTCGAAGTGGAATGTGCTGACATAAACAACATATTCCAGCAGCACAGAGGAGCAAGTGATTCATTCTTATTTGGTGAGTATGGTGCTGTGGACCTTGCCTCGGGGAGAGAAAGCTGAAGGATTTGTATTAAGTAAGATAACTAGGAGACATGGGCATAGACAATGTGCAGTATAGAAAATGAGGACATTTTACCAGCAGCTTTGCTCACTGAGGATGCTGAAGAATGCAGCAGCATGTAGCTACGTGTCTCAGTTATTTGTTGGATTGTTAATATCAAGAAATGATGCCTTGACACACACTTACCTATTCATTCACCTGTCTATTCATTTTTTCCACCAAATCCCTGGTTAAAGTAATCTCAGTTCATTGGGATGGCGAGTATCTTCCTTAATGGGTGTGCATCCTTCAGCCTCAAGAAGATTTAGAATGTAGTATAAAAGTGTTTAAGACTCAGAATTTTAGCATTGATATTTGTGTGTTAGGGAAGACTCTGCTTAGGTTTAGAATTTATTATATATGCATAAAATAAGTAAGAGATTTCAGTCTTTTTGAATGGTAGCCTCATAACTTTAAAATGTGCAATTGAGAAAGTGTTCTCAATTTGTGTGAGAAGAGAGTAGACTTTGTTTGTATCCCAAAGCCACCTGTGCAATAACATCAAAAGTGTGGGTGAAAGTTTAACAGAAGTGGGTTTAACAGAGAATGGAAAGAGTGAAATTGCACACCAAATACAGATCCAAATGTAGATCCAGACATTGCTGTCATTCCTTGAGCATTGACCATGGTGCTGGCTGTGGCTTTGAAGCCTTACCCTTAGGTGATTGTCAAGGCAGCAGGCATCCCAGAGAGGGATCAGAGTGGGAGAAGACAACAAGACTGTATGTGAGCTCACCTGTGACACCTTTCAGGGTGGGGACCCAGGAGCTGGAGATCTTTATAGCTAGGTAGACGGAAACTAACACCTGCAAATTTAGCTTATTATCTTTAATGAAGCCCTATTTGTACCTACAGACTTTAGAAATTAGACTTACTCTACTTGAGTAAAAACAAAAAGGAAAGAAAATCTGGGACAGTGAAGGGACCAAGAAACTGGAGGAACTATAGAGAGTGGATGTATTAGCAATTCCAGATTAAAGAAACAGAAATTCACTTTTCGTCTGTGTCTCACGAGGCACGGGAGTCCAAGACCTCAATGTCGGGAAATAAAGTTGACCCTTCTTCTCCAGAGCCTCATGGCCACTCATTTCTGCATTTGTCTATATGTTTCTGTCATTTTTTTTTTTTTTTTTTTTGCTTTTAACTGCAAACCTGCTTCTCTATTTCTCTGTGTTTATGCCATAAAATGACTGTTGCAGTGTTTTGTCTTTCTGTCCAAGCACTTAGAAATTGATAAAAGTTGTGAGTCATAATTGCAAATTTCTGGGAGAAAAAAATGTGATTGACCCAGTTCAGTCACTTCTGGTTAAGAGAGCAGAATCATCTGGCCCGTGTTTATCTTTATATGCATGAATATAATTTCTGAAAAGAAGACTCAGTTGTCTTCTTGGAGCCGGGTGTGAGAGGCATGCAAGAAATGAATGGGCATTTCTAAGGTAGTGAGACGTGTCTCGAAAACGCAACTAGAGAAAAGTATCATTTCCAATCCAATTTTTAAATAGAAGCCAGTTTAAAACTTTCATTCACTGAGAACATCAAAGGATTTGTACTAGTTGTAAAGTAGTTTCTCATCAAGTTTAAGGAATAAAATGAAGCACAATAATTAGGTCAGTGATTTTCAAAGCGTTTTGTTGTTGTTCCTTCAGCAGAATAGTTTTGCAAATGAAATCTCGCGTGCACCTCCACAAAGTAAAAGAGATTCAAGGGGGGTGCTATGGCTGAAGTATTGTCAAGGGTCATGGAATCCTCCCTGCCCATCCCCTGAAGGACATATATTCTAACAGGCTCCGTTTTGTAGTTCTATTACTAACCCCCTCTGTACCCACAACATCCACATGGAAGTACTCTAGAGTTACCTTAGGGAAATTTCATCTTTCTTGGCATATTTACTTACATACATGTACTCTTCATTTTGACACATGTATTTTATGTGAAAAGATTCATACACATTTGTGTTAAATACCACTAAGGGTGGGACTATTCCCTTTTGGTTCACCATGGTGACCCTACCTATCCAAACCACTACTTGAAACATAGAGGTGCTGAAGCAATAGTTGTACTGAATGAATATATATAAATCAATAAAATTACAAAGATAGGGACAACCTCATCCTTTTAAAAAGAGTCTCCTAACAAAAGTCTAGTGGTTTCGCAATAAATATTTGCTAAATTAATCAACCTAAAAATGAAAATATAACCTCTATCATTTATGTTAACTTGGTAATGTTACAATTGTGGCATGACAACATACCTGACACAATTTTGTCAGGCTTTCTGGGTGAGCTAATGTGTGGGTCAGGCCTAAGAAGTGACTTACAAAGTTAGAAGTTGCTACTAATTTTTTATGTTTCTGAGTATTCCCCCAAATAAGTCTATATTGCAAAGGAGGTCAAATAAAAAATACTCTTGTAAACATTTACCATTTACATGAAAATCATTGCCTCTTGTACAGTATAGTCAAGTACTAATTTGTATATCAATCTATGACAACATATTGAATCTGAATGAAATAAATCTTTGAATTCTGTTTTTCATCTACATTTTTAATCTGGTTGCTAAAATAGCCTAACTGGTAGTTTTATATAATTTTCATATAAAAATTATTAATATATACATGGGAAATACTGGTTTACTTTGAGACATATACATTGTAAAAAAGGTTAATGTATATATTTATGCTATAGACATTTGTTCCCATTATAATATCATCAACAGATATAAATTCAAACCTCAGAAATAGATATTTATAAATTAATTTTTAGTAAAAATAAACTAACATTCCACAGTCCAATTTTTGACTCTTCTGAGGATGTGTTATATTATAGGGACTATCTCTCTGCTGAGAGGATTTGTAGCCGTTGAAGTTGCTGCTTAAATCTCAGAAAAATATTGAAAAACTGTGTTTAAAATCTGACATACATACGTACATACATGGGGTGATTACTATAGGCTGAAATTGATTTGCTTTGTTTGATTTTCGCAAAGCTACAGAGGTATACAGAGCTATACAGAACTGAGCATTACAGCAGGTTAAGTATTAGATTCTATGGACAGGATTAAAGCGGTTATAATTTCTGCTGAAATAAACAGTAAGAAAGCAAATAGGAGAAATTACTCTAAAAGCTTTATGAAGAGCATCCTTTCCTGAAAAGCTGTTGAAAGCAAGCACAAATTGTTATTAGTATACATGCTAGAGGACCAGGTGACACCCATCCTACTGGAAATCTGGCACTGGGGTTGTTAAAATGTAGGCTTATATGGAAAATATCTTGATTGTGGGGTGTGTTTGTGATGGTCAACTTGACTTTGAAATTTAAAATTGTGCTTTTATTATGTAACAAACTTGTTATGAATTCATGTCCTCATCATAATTTACCCTATACATATTTTATATTATTTTTGTTTACATTATTTAATTTTGTTAGATTTTCACAAAAGACCTACTGTCCTTTCCTCAAAGGTTTATAATTTAGAACATGTAGCTGAAAATGCATTAAAAGCAGATAGAGCTAATGCACAATTTTACCATAAGTGTAAATAGCAGGGCTACTTGTCTGATATTGTAAATCTACATATTTTTGCCCATCAGAAATAAAAGAAATACAGCAAGTTTCTCTATGACATTTCAAGATATTTTCATATATTTATCTTATCAGTTATTGATTTGAGTAAAATGAGGGTAACTCTTTAAAAGATGCCATTATAATAAGCTAACCAGATAAAAGATACTTTATACATTGCATTATTGTATTATAACTATTTAGTTAAAGACTCATTTATAAAGATCTCCTTGCATATAAATGTAGCAGCTTGGGGATTTGGTAAGGTTCGTAACACTGACATTCTGAAAAAGGAGGTATGGGGCAGGAGTCTACCACAGCAGCTCACCAACAGTAAAGTGGTCTTATTGTTACTGGAAAAGAGTCCCTATCCAGACTCCAAGAGGGGGTTCTTGGATCTCGTGCAAGAAAGAATTCAGGGTGAGTCCATAGAGTAAAGTGAAAGCAAGTTTATTAAGAAAGTAAAGGAATAAGGAATGGCTACTCCATAGGCAGAGCAGCAGCCTGAGCTGCTGGTTTGCCATGTTAATGGTTATTTCTTGATTATGTGCTAAACAAGGGGTGTATTATTTATGAGGTTTCTGGGAAAGGGGTGGGCAATTTCTGGAACTGAGAGTTTCTCCCCCTTTTAGACCATAAGTAACTTCCTGACATTGCTATGGCATTTGTAAACTGTCATGGCGCTGGTGAGGGTGATTTCTAACATGCTAACGCATTGTAATGAGCAGTGAGGACAATCAGAGGTTACTCTTATCACCATCTTGGTTTTGGTGGGTTTTAGCGGACTTCTTTACCACAACCTGTTTTTTTTTTATTATTATTATTATTATACTTTGAGTTCTAGGGTACATGTGCATAACGTGCAGGTTTGTTACATATGTATACTTGTGCCATGTTGGTGTGCTGCACCCATCAACTCGTCAGCACCCATCAACTCGTCATTTACATCAGGTATATCTCCCAATGCAATCCCTCCCCTCTCCCCCCTCCCCATGATAGGCCCCGGTGTGTGATGTTCCCCTTCCCGAGTCCAAGTGATCTCATTGTTCAGTTCCCACCTACGAGTGAGAACATGCGGTGTTTGGTTTTCTGTTCTTGTGATAGTTTGCTAAGAATGATGGTTTCCAGCTGCAACCTGTTTTATTAGAAGGTCTTTATGATCTGTATCTTGTGCTAACCTCCTATCTCATTGTGTCACTTAGAATGCCTAAGCTCCTGAGAATGCAGCCCAGCAGGTCTCAGCCTTATTTTACCCAGCTCCTATTCAAGATGGAGTTGCCCTGATTCAAACACCTCTGACACTATCCCTGGATGTGAGGTTAAATATGAGTACTCAACGTGGTATTGGTAGCTCTTTCCTTGAAATGGTTACTCTGCGGTTTCCATTTTGATGATAACAAGCCGCTTTTACTGTAACAGATGGATTAGCCCTTTGTTTCACAATTGGGTGTCAATTTGAAATACAATCATATTTCCTGTTCTATTACACTTTATGTTGCATCCCACTCCAGATGAAGGATGATGCATTGCGATTTGGGTAGGTTTTGACAAGGAGTGATTGTAATGCTCCACTATTCTATGGCTTCCACAACTGTCTCTGCTCTTCTGTGGTTATATACATGTATATGTATATGTACATGTGTACATATATGTTTGCTATTTCACCATCCCAGGCCCTTTTTGCCCTTCTGTCTCTTTCACCAAGTGAGGACACAGCATTTCTCCCTTCCAGAGGATACAGTGACAAGGTACCATCCTAGAAGCAGACACAGCCTTCAGCAGACACTAGATCTGCTGGCACCTTGATCTTGAACATCCTAGCCTCCAGAACTGAGCAAATAAATTTCTGTTACTCGTAAATCACGCAGTCTGTGGTATTTTGTTATAGCAGCATAAGTGGACAAAGCCAGATATGTATATACATTTGCCAGGAATAATTTAGAAAACCACTTAGGAAGAGATTCTGGGCCACTGGACAGTCTGGGACAATATTCATGGAAATAACTAACTCTTGAATCACTGTAAATTTTGTGATTCTGGAAGATGTACAACAAGCGCCACCATTCTATGGCTTCCGCACCTGTCTCTGCTCTTCTGTGTATATATACATGTATATGTATATGTACATGTGTATATGTATGTTTGCTATTTCACCTAAAGAATTTCCTTTTTTTCTTTAAAAAAAGTATTATACATTGACAAATGACAGTTGTATATATTTGTAGGATACAAAATAGTGTTATGAACTTTGAGTACAATGTGGAAAGATTTAATTAAGCTAATTAACATATTCATCACCTCAAATGTTTAACATTTGTGAGATGAGAACATTAGAGATGTACTTTTAGTGATATTGAAATGTATAGAATGCGATTATTCTAGTCATCACACTGCAATTGATCTAAAAACAATCAAACTTATCCCTCCTGTCTGAGGTTTTGTATCCTTTGACTATCATTTTTCCATTCCCCCCAATTCCATGGTGGAAGAGCCTCTTGTAACCACCATTCTACTCTCTGCTACTATGAGTTCAATTGCTTTAGATATCCCACAGAAGAGAAAACATGCAATATTTGTCCTTATGTATTCAGCTTATTTTATTTAACATAATGTTCTCCATTTTCATCAATGTTGTCAGAAATGACAGAGTTCCTTCTCTTTTTAAGGCTGAATAGTACTCCATTGTGCATATATGCCACATTTTCTTCATTCATTCATCCCTTCATGGACATCTAGGTTGAGCCTATAACTTGGCCATTGTTAATAGCACTGTGATAAGCATGGGAGTGCAGATATCTCTTTGATATACTGATTTCCCTTCTTTTGGGTGTATATCTGTTATCAGCAGCAAATCTATATCTGTACAGGTCTACAGCAACCTCAATTCTTGCCTCCTCAGAAGAAAGAATTTGACGGAGCACCATAAGGCAGAAGGAGAGACCTAGGCATGTTTTAGAGCAAGAGTGAAAGTTTACTAAAAAGCTTTAGAGCAGAGGTGAAAAGATGTAAGGTACACCTGGAAGAGGGCCAAGGGGGCAACTTGAGAGTTTACGTGTGCTGTTTGAACTTTGACTTGGGGTTTTATATGTTGGCATGCTTCTACGGTCTTGCATTCCTTCTCCCCGATTCTTCCCTTGGGGTGGGCTGTTCACGTGCACAGTGGCCTGCTAGTGCTTGGGAAGGGAGGAATGCATGAGCATTGTGTTTACTGGAATCGTCCACATGCTCACTTGAGGTGTTCTTTCCTCACTAGTCTAGCATTCCTAGAAGAAGTTCATTTAGCAGTGAAACTCTGCCATTTTGCCTCTTAATGCACATGCTTGAGTCCACTCGCCCAACTCCTGAGATCGGGAAGCTTATGATCAACACTTTCAGGTTTTTTCTGTCTATTGGAAGCCTGCCTTTCTCTGATGCTGGCTGTGACCAATTATTATTTTACAGAGACCGTTAACAACTACCTGATCATCACCTGATAGTCTCCTGAGATTCCTGGTGCGGGGTGCCTCTCCTGCCCTGCTCATGCCTGACTACCTAACTACTGTAACATACCTAGTAGTGGGATTGTTGGATAATATGTTAGTACTATTTTAGTTTTAAGTAACCTCTATACTGTTTTCTGTATGATGTACTAATTTACACTCCTAGGAACGAGGGTTTCCTTTTTTCCACAACCTTTTCTTAGGAGGCATGATAAAACTTTACCTTTGCCTTCTGAAAGTTTGCTGGGAAATTAACTGACAACAGACAGATTAGTTGGAGAAATGGCATACAAATTTATTGACATGCACATGGGGGAGAAGCACAAAGTGATTATCACTTCCCATGGGGTTCAGAAGCTTATATACCATTTTGAGGTTGCAGAAAGAGTAGGGGCCTGATCATAGCCAAGCAGGTTATGGTGGCAGAATAGGTCATGGGAGGGGGAGAGGAGCAGGTCTGTCTAGCAAATGTGGTCTTGTGATGTAAATGAAACCTCACAGGTAGCAGCTGTCAGACGGAATAGATGGTAAATGTTTCTTTCAGACCTTTACAGGTGTCAGACTCTCAGTTAATCTTTCCTAGATCTAGACAATGAAAAGTCTCAGAGAAAACCTGTTTCTATCAATGCAGATTCTCTACAGATGCAAATCTCTCCTACAAAAGGCAAGTTTGCAGGGGTGCTTCTGTTTGCAGGCCTTCTGAACAGTCATCTCGAAATATGTCAAGGAAGTATATTTTGGGCGAGATATTTTGATTTTTTCATCACCAACACTTGTTATCTTTTGTCTTTTTGACAACAGTCATTCTAACAAATGTAAAGTGATATTTCTTTGTGTTTTAATTTGCATCTTCCTACATACTGATTAGTGATATTGAGTTTATTTTCATGTGTCTGTTACCCATTTGTATGTCTTCTTTTAAGAAATGTCTATTCAGGTGCTTTGCTCATTTCTGAATCAGATTATTTGTTTTCCTTTTATGGAGTTAAGTTCCTTATATGTTTTGAATATTTATCCCTTATCAGATGTATGGCTTGTCAATATTTTCTCCCAGTCTGAAGGTTGTCTGTTCACTTTGTTAATTGTTTCCTTTGATATGTGTCCTTTGATTCTTATATCTTGTTCTGTTCTCAGTAAAACACAGCTCTGGTTTTGCTACTCTCTATCTCCAATCCCTTTAATAGGGTTCCCTCAACTGTTGCTCCAGCCCAATTCGCACATCAATTTTGCTGCAGCTCCTTTCATATTTACTTTCACCAAAATTGCTCACTGTGCTGCACAAAAGGCCTTGGATTGCTCCCTTCTTGGCCTTTCAATGCTCCTTTGCTTGTTTATTTGTGGAATAACTATATATTGGGGCCTGCTTGGTGCCAGGGACTGGTTTGTTCTTTCCACCAAGAAGGAAATGACCTCTTTCCTTATCTCCTCATATATAATCCTATTCATTATTCATAGCCCAGCTGAAACACTTCATGCAGCCTTCCTTGATATATATGAACAGCCCTTCTCTTGTGGGATCTCATGACCTTTTATTATATGATCTGTATTTTTCTAATATGTCACATTCTGTTTTGCATTCTCATTACTTATGTAAGTGCCTCTATTCGATTACAGTATCCTTGAAGACACAGACTATGTTTTAGTTAGTCCTTCTGCTTCCCCTATCATCTCTAGCATGGGATTTTGTGACTTCTCTTAAGCACTTGTGGAACAAAGAACTAAGACTAGATTTTAAACCAGTTAAATACACACTGATTTCTACATGGAAAAATTAGAAAACCAATAGATTTACTTTACAATGACATCTGGTCTTGGTACAAAACTATTATTTAGAATTATTTAGAATAATTAGCACTTACTTATTACTTGTAGTCAAAACAATTTTTATTTCCCTCTGGCTCTTACTTATTTAAAATGTTTACATAAGAAGGGGAAGGAGGAGAAAAAAAACAACAAGATGAAATAACTTAACGTACACTAAATTAGTTTTTGAAGCTGGGTTTCTCAGACGCCTTAGAAGTAGGACTTCATGAATGAACTTGAGGAGGTCTTGGAACTCCATGAGGTTAGATGCAGATCTTCAGGGTGAGTCCAGTAGTTGTCATCTGATTCTCAAAGAGATCTTTTACGCAAAACCAAAACTAAATAAAACCCCAGTGTTATAATTCATTTTCTTTATCCATTTACTTCTGGCATTTCAAAGAATGTCACTATATATGAAAGGGTTTTTTTTTTTTTTTTCCTTTTTTTTTTATTATTATAATACTTGTAAGTTCTAGGGTACATGTGCATAATGTGCAGGTTTGTTACATATGTATACTTGTGCCATGTTGCTGTGCTGCACCCATCAACTCGTCAGCACCCATCAGCTCGTCATTTACATCAGGTATAACTCCCAATGCAATCCCTCCCCCCTCCCCCCCACCATGATAGGCCCTGGTGTGTGATGTTCCCCTTCCCGAGTCCAAGTGATCTCATTGTTCAGTTCCCACCTATGAGTGAGAACATGCGGTGTTTGGTTTTCTGTTCTTGTGATAGTTTGCTAAGAATGATGGTTTCCAGCCGCATCCATGTCCCTAAAAAGGACACAAACTCATCCTTTTTTATGGCTGCATAGAATTCCATGGTGTATATGTGCCACATTTTCTTAATGCAGTCTGTCACTGATGGACATTTGGGTTGATTCCAAGTCTTTGCTATTGTGAATAGTGCCACAAGAAACATACGTGTGCATGTGTCTTTATAGCAGCATGATTTATAATCCTTTGGGTATATACCCAGTAATGGGATGGCTGGGTCATATGGTACATCTAGTTCTAGATCCTTGAGGAATCGCCGTACTGTTTTCCATAATGGTTGAACTAGTTTACAATCCCACCAACAGTGTAAAAGTGTTCCTATTTCTCCACATCCTCTCCAGCACCTGTTGTTTCCTGACTTTTTAATGATTACCATTCTAACTGGTGTGAGATGGTATCTCATTGTGGTTTTGATTTGCATTTCTCTGATGGCCAGTGATGTTGAGCATTTTTTCATGTGTCTGTTGGCTGTATGAATATCTTCTTTTGAGAAATGTCTGTTCATATCCTTTGCCTACTTTTTGATGGGGTTGTTTGTTTTTTTCTTGTAAATTTGTTTGAGTTCTTTGTAGGTTCTGGATATTAGCCCTTTGTCAGATGAGTAGGTTGCAAAACTTTTCTCCCATTCTGTAGGTTGCCTGTTCACTCTGATGGTAGTTTCTTTTGCTGTGCAGAAGCTCTTTAGTTTAATGAGATCCCATTTGTCAATTTTGGCTTTTGCTGCCGTTGCTTTTGGTGTTTTAGACGTAAAGACTTTGCCCATGCCTATGTCCTGAATGGTACTACCTAGGTTTTCCTCTAGGATTTTTATGGTATTAGGTCTAACATTTAAGTCTCTAATCCATCTTGAATTAATTTGCATATAAGGAGTAAGGAAAGGATCCAGTTTCAGTTTTCTACTTATGGCTAGCCAATTTTCCCAGCACCATTTATTAAATAGGGAATCCTTTCCCCATTTCTTGTTTCTCTCAGGTTTGTCAAAGATCAGATGGCTGTAGATGTGTGGTATTATTTCTGAGGACTCTGTTCTGTTCCATTGGTCTATATCTCTGTTTTGGTACCAGTACCATGCTGTTTTGGTTACTGTAGCCTTGTAGTTTAGTTTGAAGTCAGGTAGTGTGATGCCTCCAGCTTTGTTCTTTTGACTTAGGATTGTCTTGCAGATGCAGGGTCTTTTTTGGTTCCATATGAACTTTAAAGCAGTTTTTTCCAATTCTGTGAAGAAACTCATTGGTAGCTTGATGGGGATGGCATTGAATCTATAAATTACCTTGGGCAGTATGGCCATTTTTACGATATTGATTCTTCCTATCCATGAGCATGGTATGTTCTTCCATTTGTTTGTGTCCTCTTTGATTTCACTGAGCAGTGGTTTGTAGTTCTCCTTGAAGAGGTCCTTTACATCCCTTGTAAGTTGGATTTCTAGATATTTTATTCTCTTTGAAGCAATTGTGAATGGAAGTTCATTCCTGATTTGGCTCTCTGTTTGTCTGTTAGTGGTGTATAAGAATGCTTGTGATTTTTGCACATTAATTTTGTATCCTGAGACTTTGCTGAAGTTGCTTATCAGCTTAAGGAGATTTTGGGCTGAGACAATGGGGTTTTCTAAATATACAATCATGTCATCTGCAAACAGGGACAATTTGACTTCTTCTTTTCCTAACTGAATCCCCTTGATTTCTTTCTCTTGCCTGATTGCCCTAGCCAGAACTTCCAACACTATGTTGAATAGGAGTGGTGAGAGAGGGCATCCCTGTCTTGTGCCAGTTTTCAAAGGGAATTTTTCCAGTTTTTGCCCATTCAGTATGATATTGGCTGTGGGTTTGTCATACATAGCTCTTATTATTTTGAGGTATGTTCCGTCAATACCGAATTTATTGAGCGTTTTTAGCATGAAGGGCTGTTGAATTTTGTCAAAAGCCTTTTCTGCATCTATTGAGATAATGATGTGGTTCTTGTCTTTGGTTCTGTTTATATGCTGGATTATGTTTATTGATTTGCGAATGTTGAACCAGCCTTGCATCCCAGGGATGAAGCCCACTTGATCATGGTGGATAAGCTTTTTGATGTGTTGCCGAATCCGGTTTGCCAGTATTTTATTGAGGATTTTTGCATCGATGTTCATCAGGGATATTGGTCTAAAATTCTCTTTTTTTGTTGTGTCTCTGCCAGGCTTTGGTATCAGGATGATATTGGCCTCATAAAATGAGTTAGGGAGGATTCCCTCTTTTTCTATTGTTTGGAATAGTTTCAGAAGGAATGGTACCAGCTCCTCCTTGTACCTCTGGTAGAATTCGGCTGTGAATCCATCTGGTCCTGGACTTTTTTTGGTTGGTAGGCTATTAATTATTGCCTCAATTTCAGAGCCTGCTATTGGATGAAAGGTTTTTTAATAACTAAGTTCTGTATGTAAATTAATTTTAGAGATTAATATGGTTGTCAGCAAAACTCCATGACAAAGAAACTACTAGGTAGTAAGACAAGTGAATGTCAATGGTAGTTTTGTTTTTTATTTTCCCCCCATCTTCATGGGATAAAGTACATGAATATGAAGTCAACAGACCTAAGGGCTGATGGATAATTATGAAAGACTGTGTGATTTGTTCTCTAAGTACTAAAAGAGATTAAAAAAAATACTATCTTGTTTAATGTCTGCAGACATGATGCTCTCATTCCACCAAGTCTCTACTTACAACTATACACCATTGTCCAGTGTCCTATAAAGTTGTTGCTATAACAAACCAGATGGGAAGCAGACCTCTATAGTTTATAATATAAGTAGCTTTCCCCCCACTAATCTCACAGCATTGGTTTTTCAGTGCTGCTAAAATTAAAAAAAAAAAAAAAAAATTCTTTAGCTCTCCACAAGCGAGTTACTTTTCTAACTGCTTCTGCTACTACGCCCATAGGCCGACCCTTAGTTCCTGACAGATGAGATTACTTGCAGGGTCTTGTACTTTTTCAAGTTTCTGCTTTTTCTCATCCTGTTCTTTATTTTTTACATGGAATTATTGAATTTCATTATTTATTCAATCAGTTGTTATCAAGTATGTTGGGCCAGGACCAAGCACTGTGAGTAAGTATATACTCATAGTGAGTATACTTAAATGCCCTGGCCATGTAAATAAAGTAAAATAAACTATTAGTATATGATCAATATGTTGGTTTGGCATGAAGGTACAGTACAAGAGTTTATGGGTGGCACTGAGGATGAGGCAGCTTCTCAAGGATTATTTAGGCAGAAAAAGTTTCTTTACATTAAAACCTATAGTCATGTCTTGCTTAATGATAAGGAAGCATTCTAAGAAAATCATGGGTAATTTTTGTTCTTGTGCAAACATCACAGAGTATACTTACGTAAACCTAGATGGCATGGAGTACTAGGCACACCTAGGCTATATGGTACAGCCTGTTGCCCCTACAAACCTACACAGCATGTTACTGTACTGAATACTGTAGGTAGTTATGTGACACAATAATGTTTGTGTATCTAAACATATCTAAACTTATAAAAGGCACATCAAACATAGGTATAAAAGATTAAATAGGTACATTTGCATAAGGCAGCTCCATTATAATCTTATGGGACTACCCTCATATATGTGGTCTGTGGTTGACAAGAACCTTGTTATGTGGTCTGTATGACTGCATAAGTTAGGCCTCATAGTCATTTCTACAAACCCAAACTGCCATCTGTATGTGAAGAACAATGGAAGTATAAACATATGCCAAAGTTTAGAAAGTATTATTTTAAGACGTATTTTAGATAACAAAAATTAAACAATTAATAATAGTCCATTTTGGACTACTGGGGGTCCCTGAAATAAGTAAAGTATAATATATCTAGTGTTGCCAGATTTAGCAAGCAAAAATATAAGATGTCCAGCTAAATTTGTTTCCAAAAGCCCTTTTCTCCAAATTTTCTAAGTCCTCATCTTGTTTCTGAACTAGAACCAACTGAGGCTGGTTTTGTTTTCTGGGGCAGCACTGGGCCAAGGTCTCAACTGTGTGGGCTGCAGACCCAGTGACTCCGGCTGGCAGAGCTCTCTGACCCCCCTATTCCATGCACGAAGCTAAACAGATGTCCTCTGTTTAGTTACTGGATACCTGTTTAGTTATTGGATCCTATGGGGTTGCCTCAGCCTGTGGCTGGGCCAGAGTTCCAGGAGGCAGTCTGGTGAGCAGATCTCTCCTCTGACTTGGTGAGTGTTTCTTTCTCTCACTGTGTACAAGATTGGGCTGCCAGAATGGTGCTGAAATATTCATTATGGGTGACTCACCCACTGTATGAAAATGGATAAATTCAAGGCTCTGGGGAGACTGGCTGAGCTTTGAGCTGGAACTGCATGTGGGGGCCCATGAGCTGTCTGTGTGTTCCAAGGGAGAAGGCCACCTTCAGACTACTGCACCTGAGGGACAGAGGATCTTTCACTACTGGCTCCCAAAGCAGTCACTCACCTCTCTGCAGGTGGTCCTTCAGGGTGGCCATGCCCCAGACTCTCCAAGAACTTTAGGGACCATTGCTCTGTAACTCGTAATGGGCCCTCCTCATGGATATCCTCTCTTGTTTCTTTTTTATGCGGATGTGTGTCCTCCTGATCAGTCGTAAGCCATTTCTGAAGAGAAAGGGTAATTTTTGCTTCAGTGGCACTCTTCCTTCTCTGCCTATGGCTCTTCCCTTAACCTTCCCAAGTGGTGGTATGTGGAAGGCAAGGTTGCAGTTTCAACATTAAAAGGGATCACATTCTAGAAATGCAGTGATTGTGACCTAAAAAGTTCAAGAAGAGGCAGGCTAAGTATAATATGACCAGAAAAGGAATTATTGTCTACATTTTTCTACACTGTCTGGGTAAAACTTGCTTTTGTGGTCATCATCAGTAAAATGCAGTGTCATCTTTTGAGGGTCACTGGCAGTCAGCATTTATGGGAGGCACTGAGGATGAGGCAGCTTCTCAAAGAGTATGTAATTAATATGAAATAACTGAAATTAGGGAACTGCAGAGACAAGAAGATCTATATTGTTTCAATACACACAAGTTCCAAAAAAGCATGGCATTATGAGTAATAACTGTGTTGCTACCTTTTTCTTGCTGAGAGAGATAGGAAATTAACCAAGAACAGCATATGACAATAAAGAACATGAAGAGATAGTTTCTGGACCTATTCAGGAAGAGATGATCATTACCTAGACATTAGGAGGAATCTTCACATTCACTGACTGGATGATTCAAAAAAAAAAAAAAAAAATTTAAGAACCTCTTCTCTACCCATTATATTAAACTGTCATCAATCACTAAACATCGCATAGGTTTGTGATTTCTTAATGGATTTAATCAAATTGTTTATGTGGAAGGGGCCCTGCATACTCTCAGGGAGCCCAGCCAGAACCAGCACACAGTCCACGGACAGTATAGAAGAAATGGTGTCCATTTCTTCTCGGAGACTCTTCAGTGCCCATCCACTTGTGGGAGGACATTATCGCTTTTAATGGTCCGAGAATTTACAAGCCCTCTAAGACACAGGGTATGTCTCTTGCTGTGGCTTGAAGGTATCCCCCAAAAAGCATGTGTTATACATTTAATCCCCAATGCAACAGTGTTGGAAGGTGGGACTTAATGAGAGGTGATTAGGCCATGAAGGTAGAGGAAGTAGATTAACTTAGTATTCCTATTTGTTAATATTTTTTTAACCTCTTGCAAGGCCTACCTCATACTCTTTCACATGGTATCTTTTTCTGCACTGTATACCCAGTCCAATGCCTTACATATGAGTAACTGCATAACAAGCCACATGGAACAAATTCTTAACTCTTGCTCCTAGTAACAATTTCTCCACTGGGGAGGATAAAAATTATTTTCCCCTTATCTAAGACATGTATTACTACACATAAATTTCTAAGAATGCAAGTAGCTTTGAGGATACCTTTGTTAGATCAAGAATCATCCTCACCCCTTCCTTTCCCTTGGTGAAGGACTAATTGAGGCTTCTGTGACGATAATGTTCAGTGTTATTTTCTCATTCCATTATCCATCCCTAGGTCTTTTCAGTTAGAATCTTTGTAAATGCAGGTGTATAAATAGCATTGTTTCCCATGAAAGGGAAACTTGCCTTTAGCAAGCCTCCGAACAGTTGTGCTCTGCACCTGCAGTAATAAAATTCGAGAGAGATAATGTACTGAATTTTAATCACATGTTGCCTTGTTACATATTCACTGTTTAAAAACATTTCCTTTTTGTGGAGTTGTTAGTAAAAGGGTGGTGTTGCCAATTAAGCCACCGAATAGCTTAGGGAGTGATTTTACACTGGGGAATGATTATAGTCTTGTGTAAAAATAGCAGACTCTTTGGTTAAAGTGAAAATGTCTAGTAAACAAGCTTGATGAAAGCCCATCTCACCAGAAATGCTTCAAATATGCATATGTATGTGTTTAAATTTATGGATGAAGTTGGGTTTTTGTCCAAGTACACAAAAGAAAGGGATCATTTAGTCAACAGCTATGTATATACAAATTTTGAGCACATCAGTATGTTTAATAAAATTGACCACCAAAGACAGCTTGATAGTTCTCAAAGCTTTTAGTTTTCTTTTTTTTTTAATTTGACTTTAAAAAACAGTCTGACATTTAACATGTTGACTATTTCTATATTTGTCTGAACATATTCATGCTTATTTAATAGACATATTCTCAGTTGTTTTTTGAAGGGAATTATGAAAGGAAAAAGATGTTATATTTAATAGCCATTTATATTTACTATGTATGCTAATATGATCATTACATTATGTTTTACTATGTTTTCTGGAAGGTTTTTGATATAGTTTTTATATTGGAATATGGAGTTTTCTAAGAATTTCTCAAAGGAATGGAAATGAAAGTGTTATCTGTTGTTCTTCATCCTCAAGAAAAAAGTAAATCTACAAGCTAGAATACAGTGAATTTAGGTTATACATACATTAGAATTTCAGAGATTCAGCATTGCCTGGTTTGAGGTCTTCCAAACTTGCCTGTTCATAAGAATCTTCTGCACAGATTTCTTACTAAAACTGATTCTTAGGTCGTCCAGCCCTACCAAACCAGAGTCTCCATGGAGAGGGGCCTAGGACTCTATATCTTCAGCAAGCTCTCCAGGTGATTCTTATGCTCAAATTTAAGAAACACTGGATCGTGGTTAAGAGCAAGTGTTTTGGATTAGAATGCCTGAGTTAGATTGTTTGTTTCACCATTTCTTAACAAGGTACTGTGGGGAAAGTATCAACAGCTTTAAGCCTCGGTTTTCTTCCTGTTACCCATTACTCTGTCCTGACCCTCTTAATCCTTGTAGTTAATTCAAAGAAAAAAGTTTTTGTATGTGAGTATAAAACAATTTTTTTTCTAAATAGTTTTTGAGCAATCTGTCCAGATATATTATTCATCTTTTATGTTGATATCTATGTTTCTTTCAAGAGTAATAAAATGTAGATCTATAGGCTTATGTCCATTCAAAATGAGTATTAGTTAAAGCAATTGATCTTATCAAACTTGTCATCAGTAAAATAATTTCCAACAACAGATGCTTTGAGGAAAAGGGGATATCACAAGCAAAAGAATTTGAGGAAATGCTACAGTAATCTCTCATTTTTCTATATTCATATAACAACAACTCTGAAAAGTTGTATAGTAAGGAAACACCTGCTTAATTTTCTTTAATCCGGCATTTCTCTAGCTTATTTAACCATATAATTCCTTTCCACCAACATATTTTATTTTATTTTATTTCACTTTGTATATCACCCATTAACTTTTTTAGCCTACTGTTATCTTTTAAGATCAATTTTAGGTTTGGAAATATAAATTTATTTAGTGCCTATATGTGTGAAATATTATTACTATGCAATTCTATAACTAATCTTTTATTACCTCTTAAAAGTAATAACAAATCTTTAACTTTACTGTTCTTTCCTATGTGAAGTCTTCTTAACCTGAATCTCACGGACCTTTTCAGGTTTCAATAAATGACATGAATAGTCCCAAAATTGTATGTGGCATTTGGTGTGTGATATGCACATTTCTGTAGAAAGGGCTCATTGTTTTAAAATTAGATCCTCAAAGAGTTATGTTTCCCGTGAAAGATTAATACTCACTCCTATGTAGGAAGTAATTGCCACTGTTAGGTTGTTTTTCCCTTCCCAAATCAAGGAGCTGCATTAAACAGCAATTTAAGTGTCGAAACAAGATAGAAAAATATATTATAATACATTGGTGAAGGCATCCAGGACATTTTATTTTAATTTCAACTGCCTATAATGCTTAGAATTTCTTTATTTTTAGGTATTTAATAGTGATTTAAACTTTATTTTTCATAAAAATGCTTCAGATTTTTGATGTTTATTAATTTTTTTCTATTAATTCACAAATGGTCATTAAATAACTACCATTTGCCACATATTAGATACAGTGAAAAACAAAGAACCATTGGGTGATTGTAAAGAATAGCTCTGAATTTCAACCTTTTTATTTCTCAGAAGACAATAAAGTTAATATGCTAGACAGCAAGCCACTGCAGAAACTAGTGGCTCAATAAAAACAGAACTCAAAGAAATCAGTTTTTGGCAAAGTTTCTGGGGGTGGTTCTACGCCTTACCCCTGTTTTTTTTTTTACCTCTTTTGGTATCTATTCTGATGCTATTATTCCTTGACCGTATATTATAACTCCTCTAATAAATGACTGTGCTTTTGTTTCTAGTTTAATCCTTAATTTGAGCCAAGTTCCTACATTCATTCTGCTACTGTCCCTATTCATTCAATATCTTTTTATAAAAAGCCTATTCTAAATTGGAAACAGGCAGGGAGTATTCTTTATCTGTAGTAATCTGCATGGGAAGGGGGAATGGCTGGGAGAGCGGGATTTGCACCTCCACCTTAGTAGCAACATGTTTTAACCAGCTAAATTACTTTGGGAAAATAATGCATAAACATAGTAACGTATGAAGAAAATGTTTCCTTAGGAGAAAAATGAACTAACTATGGTAAAAATATTTCAGCAGGAATAACATTTTTTGTTTGTTTGTTTTGTTTTTTTGAGACAGAGTCTCTCTCTGTCACCCGGACTGGAGTGCAGTGGTGCCATCTCGGCTCACTGTAACCTCTGCCTCCCAGGTTCAAATGATTCTCCTGCCACAGCCTCACGAGTAGCTGGGATTATAGGCGCCCACCACTATGCCCAGCTATTTTTTTTTTTTTTTTTTTTTAGTAGAGATGGGGGTTTCACCATGTTGGCCGGGCTGGTTTCAAACTCCTGACCTCGTGATTTGCCTGCCTCGGCTTCCCAAAGTGCTGGGATTACAGGTGTGAGCCACCGTGCCAGGCCAACATTGCATTCTTTTAAAACAAAATCATGAATAGAGGTGAACTATTATTTCCAGAATTATTGACACTCTATACACAATGTGTGTGTTTTTCTTGGCCTTCAACATTTTTTTCCAGTAAATCAGATTCATTCTATTTGGCAAGATTTTTAGCAAGAGCATGAGGTTATTTATGGGATGAGCATTTGACAAGTTCACACAATGTACAGTTCAGAGTTCAAAGTTGAAATTACAGTACTGTTTTTCTTGACGAGCTTTCTCTGGCTAATTGCCTATGAAAATTCTGGTAGGTTTCCATACATCCCACCCAGTATTCAACTAATATTATAAAATCACTCATCAGCTGGGACTAATTGCTCTAGAGTTATTTATATTAACTCTTTATTAGCCTTGTTGAAACAATAGTAAAACAATAAGGGCACATTTAATTGAATCAAGTAGTCTTTTGCCTATAAATTGGAGAGAAAATACATATTATACTTGTATCATAAGAAATATTTTAAACAATTATAAAATTGGTAAGATATACCTTATATATCTTAGTGTAAAATCTAACTAGGAACTTTCCAGAAATGTTTCTCCTTCAACTTCATTTAATGACAATTTCTGTTGCATTTCTACTGTGCCATCAACATTCCACACTTGTTAATTTATTTTGGTGGCTGTGGTGCTGAAATTTTATGTCATTTTTAACTGTGAACTCAATTTTATGGAAATTTTATACATCTTTGGATAATGTGGACTGAGCTTGGTTATTATAGCATTATACTGAAATTTGATATTAAGAATACGAGCATGCTATGAAGTGTTGAATAACTATATTATAGTCAATCATAATAACTATATAATAGTTATTCAGGATATTCATAGCTATGATTCTATGTGTTTCTAGTGCAGTTCTTTCGTGTCTTTTAAAAGAGTTAAATGTTGCTTTTTGAAATAAGTTGATTTGGGGTTAAGCACTGTAATTTGTAATATGTCATTGCAAAAACAAAAGAAAAGAAAAATGGCCATATTTGTAAAGGCACAAGGCTTAAGTAAAATAAATAATCTGGATGCTAAAGAGGGCATTAGGAGTAAACAGTTTTATGTTTTATTTCCAAGTTTTTTTTTCTATATACCTTCACTCACTCCGAATTTTGTATTTTCAATTGGTGCTATCTAGAACATGAAGCTTTATAGCAATCTTCTATATTTTTTAATCTAATAAGCATTTTATAACTATACAGTATTTTCCATTATATTTTATTTTGGGTTTTCATATTTTTATTCTTAAATGAGATTCATTATTTTTTACTAAACATGAATTATGTACCAGGTACTGTTCTAGTCCCTGAGAATTTATTAATGAAAAAGACAGGAAAAATTCCTGCCATAATGAAGTTTTCATCACAGTGAGATTGAGGACAATAAACAAAACAAACAAATCCATTGGTCAGTTCTCAGTCCTCATCTTATGTGACTTGTCCGCAGCATTTGACAGTGTTGATCTATTTCTCTGCCTTGCAACACTTTCTTCACTTGGCTTTGGAATTTTCCCAAGTTTTCATCTTTGACTGTTCGTTGTCAATTTCCTTTGCTGGTTCCTCTTTATCCTCTGAATTGCTTTTTATTGTTTTTTAATTTTTTTAATTTATTTTTTTATTATTATTGTATTTTAAGTTCTAGCATACATGTGCATAACGTGCAGGTTTGTTACATATGTATACTTGTGCCATGTTGCTGTGCTGCACCCATCAACTCGTCAGCACCCATCAACTCATCATTTACATCAGGTATAACTCCCAATGCAATCCCTCCCCGCTCCCCCCTCCCCATGATTGGCCCCGGTGTGTGATGTTCCCCTTCCCGAGTCCAAGTGATCTCATTGTTCAGTTCCCACCTATGAGTGAGAACATGCGGTGTTTGGTTTTCTGTTCTTGCGATAGTTTGCTTAGAATGATGGTTTCCAGCTGCATCCGTGTCCCTACTCTGGGGAATCAGTCCTTGAACTTCTCTAGCTTGCCTTCATTGCATATTTGACTTAGGTCACAAGGATGTGTGATTATGTATTCATTAGCAGGGCTTCAAATATACTCTCTTAACAACTTCCTACTTCTTAGTCTTCAATCAGATCTCTCCCCTAAACTCCATTCTCATTATCAGTTTACTCCACTCCTCCTCTTGACTATCTAGTACATAGAGACTCCTGAGCATGCCTTCCAAACCTGCTCATCCTTCAGGTTCCCATTTAGTACATGGCATCCCCACCCAAACATCTAGAAATTATCATTTACTTCTTTCTCTCCCAGCATATCTCTATCTAATCTGTCATCTTTTTACCTCATTAGCTCTAGCTTTCTCCACTCCAGCCATTCTAGCCTCTTTGCTGTTCCTTTGGTCCTCCACATGTTGTCTATCAGGGCCTTTTTTTTTTGTGGGAATCTTTTCTTCCAAATATCCTCATGGCTTAGTCCCTCACATCCTTCAGGTTTGTTTCCCACATTCAATTTTGTGAGACCTCCTCTGACCAGTCCATTTAAAAATTACTCCCTTCTTCCTTCACAGCAGCTGTCTCTTCCTTATCTATATTCCCTGTTAAGGTTTTCTTGGTGGCATTTACCCTGTCTAACAGACTACGTATTGTACTTACTTTGTGGTTATTTCTAGCTCCTTCCCCTACTAGAATGTGAACTCCTTGGGCAGGATGTTTTATCTGTTTTGTTCAGTCACTGGAATGGTATCTGGCATTCAGATACTCAATGCAATGTGGGCCTCTAGTAGCACAGGAACCAAATCTTTGCAGGGATTTTCTTCCTCCTTCCCTCTGTTCTTTTCCTCCCTTCTTTCTTTCCTTTTCCCTCCCTCCCTCTCTGCCCCCTTCCTTCTTTTCTTCCTCCCTCCCTTCCTTTCTTCCTTCCTCCCTCCCTTTTCCCTTCCTCTCTTCCTGTCTTTGCCTCCCTTTTTGCCTCCCTCACTCCTTCCCTTCTTCCCTTTTCCTCTTCCTCCTGTTTCTTCTCTTCTCTCTCCTCCTTCTCTTCTTTCCCTTCCTCTTCTCCTTTTTCTCCTTTTATTTTTCTTAAGAGACTCAGAGAAGCCACTGAGTTAAGGCCAATTTACTATATCTAGCCCTCTTTTGGATTGGCAGCCACTTGGTTATAGGGAAAAGCTGTGTCTAGTCTTCCTGAGGCATTGTCAAACTAGGACATCACAGATAAGCCTCTTCACCTTCTGGTCACTGCCCATTAACCTTATTGTTCAAACTTTGCAGCTGGCAGCTCAGTAGCCATTGAATGCCATTGATATGTAGCTAAAAAAATTATTCTGTTTTGGGAGTGGCTTGTTCTTATAGTGAGTGCTGGGGTTGCAGCATGCCAACATGGTCCTGGATGGCTTTCCCCTACTTCCTGTGATACTGTGCTACATTCACAGAAGAGTTTGTTGTTTTCTATGCCAATTCATTGTAAGCTCTACAAGGATAGGGACATTTTCTGAATAACAAGGACTACCTGGTTCACAAAAAGAGCACAGTAAGTATTTTTTGAATAAGTTAATGTAATAATCTCACTTATAGATAGGAAAATCTAAAAGAAAATCAAAATGGAAACTATTTTATGATTGCAAAATATTAGGAGTCAACACTTAGTTCTTTCTTTCTTTTTCTTTTTGTTTAAATGGAGTCTCGCTCTGTTGCCCAGGCTGGAGTGCAATGGCACCATCTCGGCTCACTGCAACCTCCCCCTCTCGGTTTCAAGTGATTCTCCTACCTCAGCCTCTTGAGTAGCTAAGATTACAGGAGTGTGCCACCATGCCCGGCTAAATTTTGTATTTTTTAGTAGAGATGGGGTTTCACCATGTTGGTCAGACTGGTCTCGAACTCCTGACCTCGTGATCCACTCACCTTGGCCTCCCAAAGTGCTGGGATTACAGGCATGAGCCACCACACCCAGCCCTTTCATTTGTTTTGTTTATGCTATTTTTAAGTCTTTTAGCACAAGTTTTTCAGTTCACATGTACAATTTACACCTTTTTTTTTTTTTTTTTTTTTTTTTTTGAGACACAGTCTTGCTCTGTTGCCCAGGATGGAGTGCAGTGGCACAATCTCGGCTCACTGCAAGCTCCGCCTCCCAGGTTCACTCCTTTCTCCTGCCTCAGTCTCCCAAGTAGCTGGGACTACAGGCTCCCGCCACCATGCCTGGCTAATTTTTTGTATTTTTAGTAGAGACGGGGTTTCACCATGTTAGCCAGGATGGTCTCGATCTCCTGACCTTGCAATCTGCCTTCCTCGACCTCCCAAAGTGCTGGGATTACAGATGTGAGTCACCGCACCCGGCCTACACTCTATTTTTTATATACTTCTGTGCATGGTAATAGGAATCTAGAGTTGGAGGGAAGGGAATAAGTATGCTTAGCTTCCCATCTTTCCCAGAATATTTTCATCAATGTTTATTTTTAATTGAAAATACCTCTCACCTTCTTTACTCATCTTATATTTCTGATAGAGCACTGATTGACTTTGTTCACTCTCAGAGAACAAAGATTTACTCTCATCAAGAAGACTTTAAAAGACACCTGTTCTTGGTGTGGCATTGCAGATATTGAAAAGTTATTTTTCTGAACTCATTATCCTTAATTTATTCTGTTCATCTGTTAGCTCCTACATATGAAAAACCATAGAGGAGAAAAAAAAGATTCATAAAAGGCTGAAGTTATATGATTTATCCTAAGGTGTTATATTTTGGAAACCATGGAGGTACCCTGTACTTGAGTGATTAAAACAAGCACTTTATGTGTATAAATGCTACATTTCTTTTAATTCATAAAACACCTTCTAAATATTTCAATGTGTACAGCTGTGTATTCCTGAACATGATCTGTGGTGATAGCTAAATTTTGCTCTTAAGAATGAAAAAATAAGAAAGAGAAACATCTGTGGGAAAATAGAAAGAATACTTTACCTTAAGAGAAGTAACACTTCAAGTTCTGCTTTTCTCAGTTTCTCAAAACAGTAATTGAATAATTTATTCTTCAAATAAAAGCACAAATGGCTTTAATGTTTGTAAATAAATAGTTCACTTGGTTGTCACTGATTTAAATTACTTAAAAAATCCAATTTTAAGCAAATAACTTTAGGTCACATGTAATTTTTTCACTAAAATCTTAGGTATGGAGTATTTGGCTACCAACTTTGTACAATATAAAATTTTATAAATAAGTAGTCATTAATTTATTTGCTCTCAGAGTAACTTTTTCTTTCAAGCAAGTTAAAAAGAGGATACCCAATTGAAAATTATTGGAAGTTATATTATATTAAGAAAACAATTTAATTTGGAAAAGCTTTATTTTCTCTACACTCATTGGGGATTTTGTAACCAGTATCATCAGGTAAAAATGCTGTCAACCTCTTCTGTTTGAGACCATACGTCATACTTTAAAAGTCTCTTCAATGTGTGACACATTTATAGTGTCACAGCAAGTACTGAATACAATGTTTTTAATTGGTCAGTTCATTATTTCATTCAACAGCTATTTACCAAATGCTTGTTATGTATCAGGCATTTAACACAAAAAATAAGCTGTAAATTTACATTTATTTATGTTAAAATTTATATTTTGGATGTTAAAAATATTCTATAAACATCATTAGAGCAGCAGGTGTTGTTAAAATAATGCTCTAGTCAACTTAATTCTTGTTGTTGTTACAAATATGGGTTCACAATACCCCAACATGTTAGATTAAAATAAGCAAGTCTCTTTCTTAAAATTGTAGAAAAAAAAATACTTTTTGCTGTCTGATATCCATTCTTCCCTTCTCCCTTAATGAAAGGTCTCTTGTTTTGTAGCAGGACCTGTGGCTATGGAGTAAGGACTACATTTCCCAAGCTCCTTTGGAGGTGATTTGGGCAGCTTCCAAACGTATCTTCAAAAAAGAGGAAATGTCTTTTGCTGCCCTTTTCTCATCCTGCTGCTTTAAAAAGTGTTTCTTAAACACTTTTAAACAGAGGTGTTTAAAAGTGGTGATGAGTCATGATACAGCATGTAGATAAGAGCAGTACATTAGAGATGACAAAATTATGTGATTATATAAAGAGCCTGCATCCCCTGTAAGAGCCCTGGACTACCATTTTCAGAATATAAAGAACAAGCACTAAACCTCTGTTTTCTTTATGAACTGTAATTGTGTCTCTGTTACACATTCCAAACCTACATCCTAAGACAGAATTTGGTGCCAGAAGTTGGGTGCATAAAGAGGTATAACCTAGATATGTGATGTATTATATTTAGCATTTGATAGGCGGGAGGAGGAGACATAGATATTGGAGTCAGAAAAGTTGATTGATCCTTGAGGATGCTGAGGCAAAGCACTGGTGTAATTGTTGATTTTAATATCTTAGAAGGCACTCCACAAGCTGAGACCAAACATTAGGGAAAATCATAGGAAAGCAGCAGAATCTCAATGTGTTGACTGCTTCTTGCTCTTTTAGTGAAATCTTCTTTTTGTTGTTGTTGTTGTTGTTGTGACGGAGTCTGGCTCTATCGCCCAGGCTGGAGTGCAGTGGCGCGATCTCGACTCACTGCACACTCTGCCTCCCAGGTTCACGCTATTCTCCTGCCTCAGCCTCCTGAGTAGCTGGGATTACAGGCACCCGCCACCACACCCTGCTAATTTTTCTATTTTTAGTGGAGACGGGGTTTCACCGTGTTAGCCAGAATGGTCTTGATCTCCTGACCTTGTGATCCACCTGCCTTGGCCTCCCAAATTGCTGGGATTACAGGCGTGAACCACCATGCCCGTCCAGTGAAATCTTTTTAGAGATGAAGTTAGTCTAGAGTTAGCTAGTTTGCAAGTAGAGGTGGAAAGGAATACAGTTCTGCTAAGAAAGGCATTTTGTGCTGAGTTAGCAAAATAATTTCACTGAGAGTACTATAATTTGAGGACTTTAAGGTTTGAAAAAAGTAACTTTTCCTGTACTTCAAACCAAAGGAATTATAATTGGTGGCTTCAAAGCCACTGCCTTAGTCGGAGATAAGTTCAATGCCCTGCCAGATTTGGCAGCCAGACCAGAGGCAAAATAAAGTTAAGGATATTGCTTTCCCACCCAAACGAAATGGCTCAGATAGCCTGAATGTGTCTTCCATCCAGAGAGGGGGTGAGCAAGCATACAGGGTAATAAGGAAAGACAAGCATCTTTAGGCTTGAACACTACATTCAAATTAGATCTTTGGCTATAGTTACATATGGAACTAATCCAAAACAAATTGCCTACAAGCTTACTAAGTTTTTGAGGGAATTGTATGGATAAAGAACAACAACATGGCCTGAAAAAGCCTGTAATTGTTCAACCTCTGAGGAAATCTCTGGGCTGCCAAACTTGGACCAGCAAGAACTAGGCTACAAAAACATTGCAATCTCCAAGAAGAATGCTTTCTATAATGTCTACTTGATTCATGGCAAGGGAGGACACATGATAGAAAAGCGCCTTGCAGAGGGTTGAGCAAAGGGCTTTGAATCAGACTTCCAGATGGGCCTAACCAAGGGACTTACTCCATGGTTGATCAGGGAATATTTGTAATTCCTACCTAGTGGGATGTGATTAATGCCACGGTCCAGGGACTGCCATGTGTCTATCAATTCCCCTTTTGCTCATGAGGGGCAGTTTAGATGGCTATATCCAATTTCTTTGTAAGCCTTGAGTATTGTGTATGCTGGGGAAATGTAAACTTTTATTTTAGTTTATAGGTGTCAAACCATGAGGCCCCGTATCTATTTTTAATGCAAAGAGCTACACATCACCAGATTAGAGTGACTTTCAGCTGGGTGCAGTAATCGATGGGACTTGGAAATTTCTTCTCTGTGGAGGTGATAAATATGTTCTATGTAAGTAAGAGAGACTGTGCATAGGTATTTGGGTTGCATCATGAACAGACTGTGGCAAAGAATGTTAAGTGCATTCAAATTTTCAAATTTCCATTCTCTCCTGCTTTCACAGTGATGTAGCTCCTGATTTTTAGCTAAGATTTCCAAAAATATGGTAAGTTGTCTTACTTCCCTTAAAGCAAGGTGTGGCCATGTGACTTACATCTGATAAATGGCTGTGAGGAAACTTGATGGGTACAAAATGTGGGGTGTCTTTTTTTTTTTTTTTGAGATGGAGTCTCGCTCTGCCGCCCAGGCTGGAGTGAAGTGGCATGATCTCGGCTCACTGCAAGCTCTGCCTCCTGGATTCATGCCACTCTCCTGCCTCAGCCTCCTGAGTAGCTGGGTCTATAGGCGCCTGTCACCATGCCCAGCTAATTTTTTTTTTTTTTTGTATTTTTTAGTAGAAACGGGGTTTCACCGTGTTAACCAGGATGGTCTCGATCTCCTGACCTCATGATCCACCCACCTTGGCCTCCCAAAGTGCTGGGATTACAGGTGTGAGCCACCGCGCCCGGCCAAAATGTGGGATGTCTTTAAAAGTAAAGTGTATGGCCTTTCTGCCTCCCTTTCTCCACACTAAATTTTTTGAAACATAGGTAAGGCATTAAGCTCTCTTGGAACAAGAGATAAAGATGATTTGGGGGAAAGAGAGAGAAAAATATAATATGGGTTTTTGTCCTTGGGTAAGTTTGTGCAGCAGAGCTGTCTTTTGTCCCCTGCATTGCCTCCCTCTAGCATCTGACATAAGGGAGAAATAAACTTTTATCACATTGAAGGTGTTGATATTTTGGGTCTTGTAACAGTCAGCTATTGCTTCTGTTTGATAACAATAATTTTAAAATCAAAGTGGCATAAAAAATAAGCATTTATTTTTTACTCATGATATGAAGGACTTGCTTGAACAACTGTTTTGTATTCATGTAGTCTGGTAAGTTCTGCTGCATGTATCCCTCATTTTTCTGCTGGGACATAGGGCTAGCCAGAGTATCGATGCTGCTTGTAGCTAAGAGTTAGATGATAACCAGATAAATGACTACAGTGAATTATCCTACATAAATGTTATGCAACTAAATATCATCTAGATGAAAGGGAATTTGAGGCAATGTTTCTAAGGTGTTATTTGATATTGTATTGAGTGGAGATGAATTACTATACCATTGCTAGTGCTGATGTATGTATACATACAAAGTCCTATTATTTTGCCATTTATTTCTCTAGAACTGGAAAAAGTCTGAGATTTTGACTACTTGTCCACTACTAATAAGCTAGTGTAATGAATGCTGGCAGGAGACCAAGACTCCTGAGTTAGGGATGAAGGTCAATTTATTGTTCACAGAAATAACAGCAGCCAGAGTCTCAACAGCTTTTGTGCCTATTCCCTGAGCCCCAGTTGGCATAAGGGAACCCAATGAGGGCGAGCTGATACCCTGTGCACGTACTGAGTCACATTGCAGGAGAGGAATCCTGAGAGACAGAAAGCCCAAAATTGTAATAAAGGGAAGTAAGCATGTCTGTTCTTTGCTCCAGAGGGGAGACACTGTCTCCATCTACCAAAGTTGTAAGTTACATCTTCCAAGGCTGTTCACTATACAGACATCCTTCAAAAGATAGTCTGGAACAAAAGACAGTATCTCTGCTACTACCCTGTGTAGAAATGCAAGAGACCCATGGAGAATTGCTTCCCAAACTGATCCTGCCAGAGTGATTAGTAATATTGTAATTTTTATTTTAATTGGCACTTTTGTCTACTTATCTAACTAGGCTTCTCTACAGCTTATAGCACTATTGTTGTCCTTTTTTTGGTTTCACACCATTTTCTTGAGGTTTCTTTGTTATTTCTTTGACGTTTTATTCTTTTCTTACTCATAAAATATATTTTGAGCATTTAGTATGTCTTAGGCAGTCTTGTAGGCATCGAGAAGCGAACAAAACAGAAAAAGCATCTTTGCTTTTATGAAGCTTGCTGTCTCGTGGGGGAAGTTAGATGATAAACAAGATAAATAAGTACAATAATATGGAATATATTAGATGGTTTCTAGTGCTAAAGTAGAAAAATTAATGCAAGGAAACAGAATAGAGGAGTGAGATTAGTGTGGGTTGCAATTTGAGACCACAGACCTCACTAAGATAACATTTGAATGAAAACCTGAAGGAAGTGGCAAGTCATGAGGCTGTTTAGTGCAGGGTTGATGAAAGAAGTCCAGGAAAAGCCTTCTGGAAACGTAAGGGCCTTGAGTTTCTAGAGGGCCTAATGTGTCTGAGGAATGGCAGGGAAGCTACTCTTGCTTATCTGTTTCATGTCCAGCTTCCAAATGTCATCCCAACTCTTATAATATAAATTTACTTTTCTTCTACCAATATATGTATACTTACATATTTCATCTATTTGTGAGGATAAGGTTGTCTGATTTTTCTAAGACAATTTGAGTAATCTTTTTCTTTCTCTACTAATTTGAAACATTACTTTTGCCATAAAATAAATTCCCATCTGAACTTGGTTTCATTTTTGACTCTCTCCTATTCTATTCTTCTGTTTGTCTGTTTTTAAAATCCATTTAATAAGCTGATTTAATTATTACAACTTTTATTCTTAGAAATGTCTAGGCTTTTTTCCTATTTTCCCAATTGGAATTTACAATCCTTCTGTATACTTTGAAGCTCTTCTAGGTATTTTAATTTATATTGTACTAGTAAGAGAGAGAAATAAAAATGTATTAAGTCATTCCATACAAGAAAGTGATTTGTCTACTCGTTTCCTTAAATGTTTTATGCTCCTCAGTCGACATTTAAAGCACAATAGTATGTCTTTTTGATTATTAGATTTATATGTAGGTCCTTTTTACAATGGTTATTTAAAATAGAATCATTTTTTAAAATAATTCAACAATGTTCTAAAAAGCTACCTATTTTTGTATATAAATTTTGTAATTTACTAGTATATAGGGTAGTTTTTCAGTCCATTCTTTCGTGTTATCTAGCAAAGAAACTATACTGTTTGCAATTATTTTAAATTTGTCTTCTCCCTTCCTATATTTATCACTTATTTCTATTATCTATTTTTGTTTCAATTAGTAGATTGAGAACAACATTAAGCTATAGTCATGATGGAGGGAATCTTTAGCTTGTTACTCTAAAAAAGCAATTAGGGTTTCAGGGCAGGATGGCCAAATAGGAAGAGCTCCAGTCTGCAGCTCCCAGGGACACCAATGCAGAAGGCCGGTGACTTCTGCATTTCCAACTGAGGTACACAGCTCATCTCATTGGGACTGGTTAGACAGTGGGTGCAGCCCACAGAGGGCTAGCAGAAGCAGGGTAGGGCATCACCTCACCCTGGAAGCTCAAGGGCTTGCGGATCTCCCTCCCCTTGTCAAGGGAAGCTGTGAGGGACTGTGACATGAGGGATGGTTCTATATGGCCCAGATACTATGCTTTTCCCATGGTTTTCCGAACCTACAGAGCAGGAGATTCCCTCGGGTGCCTACAATACCAGGGCCCTGGGTTTCAAGCACAAAACTGGGAGGCCGTTTGGGCAGACACCAAGCTAGCTGCAGGAGTTTTTTCATACCCTGGTGGTGCCTGGAATGCCAGTGAGACAGAACCCTTCATTCCCCTGGAAAGGGGGCTGAAGCCAGGAAGCCAAGTGGTCTTGCTCAGCAGATCCCACTTCCAGGGAGCCCAGCAAGCTAAGATCCACTGATGGGAAATTCTTGCTGCCATCACAGCAGTCTGAAGTCGACCTGGGACACTCGAGCTTGGTAGGCGGAAGGGCATCCACCACTACCGAGGCTTGAGTAACTGATTTTCCCTTCACAGTGTATACAAAGCTGCCGGGAAGTTTGAACTGGGCGGAACCCCCCACAGCTCTGCAAAGCCGCTGTAGTTAAACTGTCTCTAGATTCCTCCTCTCTGGGCAGGGCATCTCTGAAAGAAAGGCAGCAGCCCCCATCAGGGGCTTATAGATAAAACTCCCATCTCCCTGGGACAGAGCACCTGGGAGAAGGGGAGGCTGTGGGCACAGCTTCAGCAGATTAAACGTTCCTGCCTGCCAGCTCTGAAAAGAGCAGCAGATCTCCCAGCACAGCATCCGAGCTCTGCTAAGGGACAGACTGCCTCCTCAAGTAGGTCCCTGACCCCCATGCCTCCTGACAGGGAGACACCTCCCAGCAGGGGTTGACAGACACCTCATACAGGAGAGGTCCGGCTGGCATCTGGCGGGTGTCCCTTGTAGGCAGCAATCTTTGCTACTCTGCAGCCTCCTCTGGTGACACTCAGGTAAACAAGGTCTGGGGTGGACCTCCAGCAAATTCCAGCTCACTTGAAGCAGAGGGACCTGTTAGATGAGGAAAAACCAGAGCAAAAATGCTGAAAATTCCAAAACTCAGAATGTCTCTTATCCTCTAAAGGATCACAACTCCTTGCCAGCAAGGGAACAAAACTGGACAAAGAATGAATTTGACAAATTGACAGAAGTAGTCTTCAGAAGGTGGATAATAACAAACTCCTCCAAGCTAAAGGAGCATATTCTAACCTAGTGCAAGGAAGCTAAGAACGTTGATAAAGGGTTACAGGAATGGCTAACTGGAATAACCAATTCAGAGAAGAACATAATTCACCTGATGGAGCTGAAAAACACAGCACGAGAACTTCGTGAAGCATACGCAAGTATCAATAGCCAAATCAATCAAGCAGAAGAAAGGATATCAGAGATGTAAGATCAACTTAATGAAAATAAAGTGTGAAGACAAGATGAGAGAAAAAAGAATGAAAAGGAATGAACAAAGTCTCCACAAAATATGGGACTATGTTTGATTGGTGTACCAGAAAGTGATGGGGAGAATGGAACGAAGTTGGAAAATACACTTCAGGATATTATCCAGGATAACTTCCCCAACCTAGCAAGACAGGGCAACATTCAAATTTAGGAAATACAGAGAACACCATTAAGATACTCCTTGAGAAGAACAACTCCAAGACACATAATCGTCAGATTCTCCAAGGTTGAAATGAAGGGAAAAATGTTAAGGGTAGCCAGAGAGAAAGGTCAGGTTACCCACAACAAGAAGTCCATTGGACTGCCCGGGCGCAGTGGCTCATGCCTGTAATCCCAGTGGTTTGGGAGGCCGAGGCAGGTGGATCACGAGGTCAGGAGATTGAGACCATCCTGGCTAACATGGTGAAACCCCATCTCTACTAAAAATACAAAAACATTAGCCAGGTGTGGTGGTGGGCACCTGTAGTCCCAGATACTCAGGAGGCTGAGGCAGGAGAATAGTGTGAACCCAGGAGGCAGAGCTTGCAGTGAGCCAAGATCACGCCACTTCACTCCAGCCTGGGTGGCAGAGCAAGACTTTGTCTAAAAAAAAAAAAAAAAAAAAAAAAAAAAAAAAAAAAAAGAAGTCCATTGGACTTACAGCGGATCTTGCAGCAGAAACCCTACAAGCCAGAACAGAGTGGGGACCCATATTCAACATTCTTAAAAAAAAGAATTTTCAACCCAGAATGGCATATCCAGCCAAACTAAGCTTCATAATTGAAGGGGAAATAAAATCCTTTACAGACAAACAAATGCTAAGAGATTTTGTCACCACCAGGCCTGCCTTACCAGAGCTCCTGAAGGATGAACTAAATATGGAAAGGAAAAACCATTACCAGCTACTGCAACAACATACCAAAATGTAAAGACCATTGACTCTATGAAGAAACTACATCAACTAATGCGCAAAATAACCAGCTAGAATCATAATGACAGGGTCAAATTCACACATAATAATATTAACCTTAAATGTAAATGGGCTAAATGCCCCAATTAAAAGACACAGACTGGCAAATTGGATAAAGAGTCAATACCCATCAGTGTGCTGTATTCAGGAGAACCTACTGATGTGCAAAGACATACATAGGCTCAAAATAAAGGGATGGAGGAATATTTACCAAACAAATGGAAAGCAAAGTTGCAGGAGTTGCAATCCTAGTCTCTGATAAAACAGACTTTAAACCAACAGAGATCAAAAGAGACAAAGAAGGTCATTACATAATGGTAAAGGGATCAATGCAACAAGAAGAGCTGATTATCCTAAATATATGTGCACCCAATACAGGAGCACCCAGATTCATAAAGTGAGTTCTTAGAGGCCAACAAAGAGACTGAAACTCCCACACAATAATAGTGGGAGACTTTACCACCGCACTGTCAATATTAGACAGATATTTACAAGATGGAAAATTAACAAGCATATTCAGCACTTGAACTCAGCTCTGGACCAAGTGGACCTAATAGACATCTACAGAACTCTCCACCCCAAATCAACAGAATATGCATTCTTCTTAGCACCACGTAGCCCTTATTCTAAAACTGACCACGTAATTGGAAGTAAAACACTCCTCAGCAAATGCAAAAGAATGGAAATCATGAAAAACAGTCTCTCAGATCACAGTGCAATTAAATTAGAACTCAGGATTAAGAAACTCACTCAAAACTGCACAGCTACGTGGAAACTGAACAACCTACTCCTGAATGACTACTGGGTACATAATGAAATTAAAGCAGAAATAAATAAGTTATTTGAAACCAATGAGAAAAAAGACACAACATAACAGAATATCTGGGACACAGCTAAAGCAGTGTTTAGAGGGAAATTTATAGTACTAAATGTCCACATGAGAAAATCGACACCCTAACATCACAACTAAAAGTCAGCTAGAGAAACAAGAGCAAACAAATTCAAAGACTAGCAGAAGACAAGAAATAACTAAGATCAGAGCAAAACTGAAGGATAGAGACTCAAAAAACCTTTCAAAAAATCAATGAATCCAGGAGTTGGTTTTTTGAAAAGATGAACAAAATGGGTAGACCTCTAGCAAGACTAATAAAGAAGAAAAGAGAGAAGAATCAAATAGATGCAATAAAAAATGAAAAAGGGGATATCACCACCAACCCCACAGAAATACAAACTACCATCAGAGAATACTATAAACACCTCTATGCAAATAAACTAGAAAATCTAGAAGAAAGGATAATTTCCTGGACACTTACACTCTCCCAAGACTAAACCAGGAAGAAACTGAATCCCTAAATAGACCAATAGCAGGCTCTGAAATTGAGGCAATAATTAATAGCCTACCAACCAAAAAAAGTCCAGGACCAGATGGATTCATAGCTGAATTCTACCAGAGGTACAAGGAGGAACTGGTACCATTCCTTCTGAAACTATTCCAATCAAAAGAAAAAGAGAGAATCTTCCCTAACTCATTTTATGAGGCCAACATCATTCTGATACCAAAGCCTGGCAGAGACACAACAAAAAAAGAGAATTTTAGACCAATATCCCTGATGAACATTGATGCAAAAATCCTCAATAAAATACTGGCAAACCGGATCCAGCAGCACATCAAAAAGCTTATCCACCATGATCAAGTGTGAAATAACACCACACATCTACAACCATCTGATCTTTGACAAACCTGACAACAACAAGCAGTGGGGTGGGGGGGGGGGGGGGAAACGGATTTCCTATTTAATAAACCGTGTTGGAAAAACAGGCTAGCCATATGCAGAAAACTGAAACTGAACCCCTATCTTACCATTATACAAAAATTAACGTAAGAGTATTAAAGACTTAAATATAACACCTAAAACCATAAAAACCCTTGAAGAAAACCTAGGCAATACTCTTCAGGACGTAGGCATGGGCAAAGACTTCATGACTAAAACACCAAAAGTAATTGCAGTGAAAGCCAAAATTGACAAATGGGATCTAATTAAACTAAAAAGCTTCTGCACAGCAAAAGAAACTATCATCAGAGTGAACAGGCAACCTACAGATGGGAGAACATTTTTGCAATCTATTCATCTGACAGAGGGCTAATATCCAGAATCTACAAGGAACTTAAACAAATTTACAAGAAAAAAACAACCCCATCAAAACGTGGGTGAAGGATATAAACAGACACTTCTCAAAAGAAGACATTTATGCTGCCAGCAAACATGGAAAAAAGCTCACCATCAGTGGTTATTAGAGAAATGCAAATCAAAACCACAATGAGATACCATCTCATTCCAGTTAGAATGGCGATCCATTAAGAAGTCAGGAAGCAACGGATGCTGAAGAGGATGTGGAGAAATAGGAATGTTTTTACATTGTTGGTGGGAGTGTAAATTAGTTCAACCATTGTGGAAGACAGTGTGGCGATTCCTCAAAGATCTAGAACCAGAAATACCTTTTGACCCAGCAATCCCATTACTGGGTATATACCCAAAGGATTATAAATCATTCTAGAAAGATACATGCACATATATGTTTATTACAGCACTATTTACAATAGCAAAGACTCGGAACCAACCCAAATGCCCGACAATGATAGAGTGGATAAAGAAAATGTGGCACATATACACAATGGAATACTATGCAGCCATAAAAAAGAATTAGCTCATGTCCTTTGCAGGGACATGGATGAAGCTGGAAACCATCATTCTCAGCAAACTAACACAGTAACAGGAAACGGAACACTGCATATTCTCACTCATAAGTGGGAGCTTAACAATGAGAACACATGGACACAGGGAGGAGAACGTCATACACCGAGACTTGTCAGGGGTTTTGGGGAAAGGGGTGGGATAATGTTAGGAGAAATACCTAATGTAGATGACGGGTTGATGGGTGGAGCAAACCACCATGGCACATGTATACCTATGTAACAAACTTGCACATTCTGCACATGTATCCCAGAACTTAAAGTATATTTTTAAAAAGCATTTAAAGTATCATTATTAAGCATAATGTGCTTATTTGTTTTGAGTCATGTATTTTTAGCAGGTTAAGCAAATATGTACTTCTGTGCTACTAAGAGTTTAAACATTGAAGAATAGAAGATGAATTTTGTGATACATGATTTGTTGGCATCTCCTGAGATAATATGATTTTCTTTGACATGGTTAATAAGATTTATTACAGTAATAAACAACTGAGTTGGCATTGTATGCTAAAGATGTGTGTATGTGGTGTTGAGATGATCTCTTTAAAACTTTCAGGTCTTTTATTCTTTCACTCTGCCTGAAAGTTTGAAATGGTGTCTCTCCCTGATGTTTATGTTGCATGCTGGAGTGGCCAGGAGGAAGATTTTGAGATGGAGATTAGCATGCTTGACATGTATTAGGGAGTGCTTCATTTGAGAGCAATGAGGAAGAAGAGAGAGGAAGGATGCAGGACTGGGAAGAGGAAAAGGCATAGGTTTTGTGTCAATCAATGAAGGCCTCAGCCAACCACCTGTGGAACTCTGCAGTTTCCATATTTGTGTGTATAGAGGTTGTACAGGGGAGGGTCAGGGGAAAGTGGCAGCACTTTTTATTCCTGTATCAAGCAATCATTGGATATAGCCATTCAATGCAGGAAGCGGGCAAGAACTCGTACAAGACAGTGCTCTGCAACCAGAGGAAATTCCCAAGAGGCTGACAGTTGAGGACTATCTGTCAAGAGCAATCTCAGAAATGGTTGAAGTCAGTCTTCCATTTCTGTAAGCAAGATCTGGTTGGCACATGACAGCATCCACCACATCTAATTGACTGCTTCTATAATTCTATCCTCTACTTAAGTAATCTTATCCTTTTCACTGTCATTTATTATACTATTTGGGCCTTTAAGCCAATTTTTCCAGCTTAGACCCTTCTTTTGAGTTCTAGATCCAGAAATACAACTGTCTTCTCTCCATTACTTTCTGCATTAGGAACCTCAAACATCACATTATAAGACTGAACTGATTTTCTTCCAAATTTCTGCCATCAACTCTATTACATTTCTTACCTGGTAGCATTACAATCTATTTAGTCACTCAAGATAGAAATTTGAAAGAAAACTTCTATCAATGACTCTTAACCAAGAAATTTAATAATAGTTTCTCAGGAGATCAGTCAACTCATCAAAATGTGGTGTTTTATGTGTGCATTTTTATGGATCATGGCTTTTCAGATTTGCAAAGGGTTTTGCAATTCAATAAAAGATTAAGTAAGCATCATGGTTCAGGAATTTTTTTTACATAACTTCAATCAACAAAACTATTCACCAAGGTCTGTTGATTCTACCTGTAATATTTTTTTACCTACTCCTTCTGTAAGTAGGCATTTACCCTCTCTTATGTGATTAACAATTGTAGTGATTTTTTTTCGTTTTTGTTTTTTGTTTGTTTGTAAGACAGAGTCTTGCTCTGTCACCCAGGCTGGACTGCAATGGCGTGATCTCAGCTCACTGCAACCTCTGCCTCCTGGGTTCAAGCGGTTCCCCTGCCTCAGCCTCCCACATAGTTGGGATTACAGGCATGTGCCACCATGCCCAGGTAATTTTTGTATGTTTAGTAGAGATGAGGTTTCACTATTTTGGCCAGACTGGTCTCAAACTTCTGACCTCAGGTGATCCTCCTGTCTCGGCCTCCCAAAGTGCTAAGACTACAGGTGTGAACTACCATGACTGGTCAACAATTGCAGTTTTACTAAGAGTCTTCTTGCTTTCAATTTTAACATAATCCTCCCACCCTAACCTTTCCCCACTTTCTTAGTCAGTTTTCTATACTCTGGCCAGTTTAATCTTTTAATAGTGCAAATTGTACCAAGATATTTCTCTAATGCAATTGTACCACTGGCTTTTAGAGATAAATTCAAGCTCCTTAGCATGACGCACAAGGCTTTATATGATCTAGCATTTGTGGATCTGTGCAGTCTCACTCACTGGCACTCCCACCATCAGGTTTTAGGTACCAGCAATCTGCACTCTGTAGAATAGATCTGTATGTTGTACGCTGTCAATGTATTCTCTCTGCTCAGATGACCCCACTTTGTGGCAATATTGCAGACTTTATTTCTCCCCAGTCAAATAAAGTGAGTTTTCTTCTGTGCAACCTCTTTATTCACCTTTAGTGCACTCCGTGGTACATGTCAGCAGCTGGGTTGTGTCTGGGGGTGAAAGTGTCAGAAAATCTTAGGAGCTATGTTGTTGACTGCTGATTCAATATTAGCATTTAAGAATGCCTAGTTCCTGCTAGTATTCATCTGATCAGAAACTATAATCATCATTCTATTTATATAGTAGTAAGTTTGAGAAGTTTTCTGAAGGTGTTAAAAATTAATTATATGGTTATTTGAGTCATCTTTAGGATGCTATTTAATAGAATAGTATTTAGTGGTAAATATCCATTTGTATTTTCTTATAAATATGACATTGAAAATGCCACCAACTCTATTATGCCGCTAACTCTATTAAACCTTACATTTTCTTTTAACATAAATGCTTAGAAAAGTTCTGTTTTCTTCTCTTACTAAGAGATCTAGATCCTCTCTGAAAATTGGTACAATCACCAATACTTAAGGCCGAGAGCACAGTTTTCTGCTCTGTTTAGGTGTTAGTGACATTGAACATAATAAAAAAACACACATCTCTGAACTCAGTTGCAACAGGTATAATACTTTATTTTCAGCTTCAAGTAATTCTTAGAATTCAAATTGCAGGGTTTTAAAAACAGAATATCCTAATGAAATTATGACATATGCAGTATAGAAACTTACCAAACATTTTTCTGAATGAAAGTCCTTGGTGCTCCAGATGATGAGGTAGTAATAGATCTTGTGACAGAAACATATCCCAAGTGGCCATCTAATCTCCTACCTCCTCATGGGCAGAACCTAATTAAAAGCATCAGGCAAAGTAGTTAATGTACTTCTTGGAGATTAAGGTCAAGACAGGAGTTCTACATCTTCCTCTGCTGCACTTTACAAATTATACCAAATCCTTTTGCGGATGGTCTTGCATCCCAACAGGTCAAATGCATGTATTGCATGCATTTCTGTATCTCATTTTGGTTTTTAGGTAAAGTTTCAATAATGACATGGAGAGTTTTCCCTCACTTTTCTGCCTCAATGTGACTATTATTTGAATCACCATGTTTACCAAAGAAGTTCTTTGTTTTGTAGATAGAGGTGAAATATTATATCCGTAAGTATAACTAAAAATCTAAAGTTTTTCTTAAAAATTATTTTGCTCTGAATTTTCACATTGATATTATTTCATGTTAAACTTTACTATTAATCACTTATTATTTATAAATAACAGAACTATTTTCTTAATTATCTCAACCTTCATTCTGTCTTTTATTTCTTCATTAACTATTGATATTAACAATTAGTTAAGTCTGATTCTTGATGGAATTTCATATTTTTTTGACTTAAAGGTTTAGAGTGTTTATTTCTAAAACACATAATAGCTGGACATCACTTAACAATTTTGTCAAAGGGAATTATATGCCTTAATACATTCAAGAATTTTGTTTTTTAAAAATGTTTTAAATTATGATTATAAGTTACATTTATATTTTCTCAGTTTTCCAGAATTATAATGAATTGAATAATTTATTAATATTTTCTATTTTACTATCTATATACTTAATTTTTGAATTTTTTATGACTGTCTTATATCATTTCTAAGAATGTCAAAACCTAAAAAGAACATTTTAAGAAATTAATTTTCTGAAGCCAGAAAGGTCCATAATCTCCTTAAGTACTTTATGTTCAATTTTATTTAATATTTATAAATATTATTTTCTCACCAGAATGTACAACTTCTTTCTCAAAGCTGGAAAGTTATCTAATTCACAAGATTAAATTCATTGTCACTAATTGAACTACATAATGGGAAATAGCTCAAGTTGCTTATTTTGTACTCCAGTAATTTCTCTTTTCCTCTGCCTAATTGTCCTATCTTCTTGGAAAAATTTTGCAGTAAGGCAGTGGAGCGAAGTAATCTATCTTGGCACAACATTTTTCCAAACATTATTTTGAGATTGCTTTCAACAGTGTTAAATTGACTTAAAAAACTAAGTGGGGGATTAATGACTAAAGCGAGGGGTAAACCAAACAAAACAAGATACCTCATATTACTGCAAACTGTTAATTTTACCAGTCTATATATGTATTTGAGGCCAAAAAAGGAAAGAGAATTGAAAAGTTCTCCCTTTCAAAAAGTACCATTAATAAATGCATTGACATATGTGCCAAATATAATCGAGGCAACATGAATTCGGAAGATTAATACATCAAAACGTTTTCATTACAGATGGATGACTCCACAGAAGTAATAACTATGCTCACTTAATATCACTTTGTTTAGAATCCCTGAAGAGAAATGCTTGGAAGGATATTATTTGTTCCAAAGAAGGTCTAAATCAGAGTACTAGGAATAAAATATTTAAAGTGGTAAAGGAATACCTGAAACAAATGAAATACTAGGGAAATATTAAAAACACTAAATATCTTTGTGCACTGATGATGAGGTTAGGTTAGGCTGCGGGAAAGCATACAAGATTTACATGAAGAGTTCTTTTTAAACCCTGGAATTCAGAAATACAATATTTCTGAACATTTGAGATGTTCACATATGTCAAAGTTTGTCCATAGATCTATATTTCACATTAAAAGAGATTTTAAAAACTGATGAGTATAATAAAATTCCAGTTGTTAAAATACTATTTTCAACTTAATGAAATAAATATAATCGGAACATTATACTGAAGTACATTCGTTGCTCAAGCAGAGTTAGGCAATAATTTAAAAAACAATGAATTAATACCGTGTGTGTGTGTGTGTGTGTGTGTGAGAGAGAGAGAGAGAGAGAGCATGTGAGTGTGTGAGAGGAGCAGCCTCTCAACAATTCTGTACCCAGCCCAGCAGCTAGCACCCATCCAGCCTGTGATCACATTCAGATAATATCTGTTGAGTGAATAAGGGTGGTATTAGTTTGCTAGGGCTGCAAACAAAATCTCACAGATTGGGTGGCTTAAACAACAGAAATGTATTTTCTTACGGTTTTGGAGGCTGGAAGTCCAAGACCAACGTATCAGCAGGGTTGGTCCCTTTGAGGCCTCTCTCACTGGCTCTCAGATGGCTGACTGCCTCCTTGCTGTGTCCTCAGGTGGTCTTTCCTCTGTGCAGGCACATACTTGATATCTCTTTGTGTGTCCAAATTTTCTCTTGTTATGAGGATACCAGTCAGAGTGGATCAGGGCCCACCCTTATGACTTTATTTAATCTTAATTACTTCTTTGAATGTCCTATCTCCAAGTACAGTCACATTCTGGGGTTAGGACATCAACAAACACATGAATTTTGAGAGGACAGAATTCAGCTCAAAATATAGGGGTCTATCATTGCAATTGAGTACATTATAAGACCTTATTAAAAATTAATAGAGCTTATTTTCTCAATGTAGGAAAGATTTTTTATATTATTCAGTACTGGTAAATGAAACAGTTCTGTTTAATACCTAGTGTGATATTATCTACTGAAAATAACTGCATTCACTTAAGTTTCTTAATGCTTGATTTAAAGTTTCCTTTAAATCTTTTGACAACATAATAGATTGATTTCCTTTCCTCTTTTGGCTGTTTTACACGATTAAATGAAAGTTACAATGATAGATGGGTTAGATTAATTCAGTCTTCTCCTTACCTTCACACATTACTGTAAACAAACTATACTGTTGGCAAGATGGAGTTCAATTTAAAATTGACAACACTGAGCCGATAATTATTCAGTGAAAGCTTAGATTCCATTAAATCTAAAACCTGAGCCTAGTCTGTAGAAAATTGTTCCTGGGAAGCTGACTTTCACTAGGTCCTGTAGTAAACACTACCGTATGTGCTAGGATTGTTACTTTGTAACTTGTAGCTACTGGCGGGTAGGCACATTACTTGAGTTTGGAAGAGTTGATGGGAATGAAAGTATAAATCCACCAGTAGAAATACAAAGGTAATTTCCTGAAGGCTACAGTAGATCTTCACCCCAAAGAGACATTATCCTGATAGTGAATGTTTTATGGGGCCTGGAGGCAGGGAAGCCTGACCTCTGCCTCAGAGTGCTGCCACTTCACATTTGGTGTATGTAGTAAACTACATGTTGCAACCTGAATCTTTTACTTACATTAAAGGAACATGTAGCCTTTGCCTGGCTCTCTGGGTATCTTTCAATCAATTACATCATTCTGTTAAGACCAACAGGCCCTCAGGTATTCATTGCATTCCCTATTTGTTCATCTTGATAGCCACGCAACCAAATAAATTATAGGACATGTGAATCCAAATTAGACTTTTCTGGCTACTGCCATTTCTGAGAAAGAGAAGATTATTACTTTTAGAATCTCTTCTGAGAATTTATTGCTGTCTTAGGTTTGCAAAGGCCATGGGTATCCTGTATAGAACCAGTTAAGTTAGGTTAACATGCTGCTATTTGGGTAAAGACTGTTACAAAATAGTCTGATGGTTGGTTTATTTTAGATGATAGAAATTCAATGCCTTTTGGAGCTAAAGCCACTATTGTTAATAGAGTTAACATTAAAGGGGATGTCAAACCAAGCTGGATGAGAACAATGTGGTACAATAAGTTGAAAACATAATACAATTAAATTATTATATTTTACTCGATTACTTTGTTAAGCAGTAGAAATTGTGGGGGTAGATTATGGGATTTGTTTGAAGGGATATAACACATTTCCCCAAATGAAAACATCCGTCCACATTGATGTTTTCCATTAGTCATCTTCAGAGATGTGAATTTAACTTAAAACAATTCACACTACTCTGATGATGATTACTTTTAAAATGATGTTTGCATTAGTTAAGTCAGAGACATCATGAGAAATGGGAGTAAAAACAGATGGTCATGATGATGCATTTGTACTTTGAATATTTAAAGCAGCCGCTGGTGTTTGCATAGGGATTGAGAGCAGAGTAGAAACTAAAATTGTCACAGGTTATTAACATGCCTGACTTGGAGAGTCAACCTAAACCCTGAGTAAGTCTCATAGAAACTGCAGCATTATCACGTTTCCTATGATTGACATAATGTGCACTCACCTATTATTCTGCAGGGCTGTCGAGTTAGCGATGAGAAATCAATCCCTTTTCTTTATATTTAAGGAAAGGTTTTAGAATCATAAAAAATATTGGAAAATATCATGCTTTTGTTTATTGAGACTTGCATATCACGAGCATTTTGGTTTTTAATAGGCAACAGAGTTTTCTCTGAGTATTCAGGTAGAGATATTTAAAATCCCTTTACGAATACTCAAACTAAGATATGAGTTCTCATTTATCATTCTTTTATTTCTTCTTAAATTTTAGTGTGTATGTATCCTGTCTTGTAAACCCCAATTTAATTAGTAGTGTGGCATGGTAATTTAAATTTTAACAAGCTTCTCAAATGCTTTAAATAATTTAATTTTTTTTCATATACCCATTCTTCAAATTATCCCTCAAAAATAATCTTGTGGCCTGGCACAGTGGCTCACGCCTATAATCCCAGCACTTTGGGAGGCCGAGGTGGGTGGATCATTTGAGGTCAGGAGTTTGAGACCAGCCTGGCCAACATGGTGAAACCCTGTCTGCAGTAAAAATACAAAAATTAGCTAGGCTTATTGGCATGTGACTGTAATCCCAGCTACTCAGAAAGCCGACACAGGAGAATTGCTTGAATCTGGGAGGTGGAGGGTGTGGTGAGCCGAGATCTCACCACTGCACTCCAGTCTGGGTGACAGAATGAGACCCTGTATCAAATAATAATAATAATAATAATAATAATAATCTTGCAAGCATGATTCTCACATTTCCATTTAGTACTTTATTAACATTTTAGCTTTATAGTTGCTTTAAAGGTCTGAGAAGATTATTGGTTCAAGATAGCATGCTGATCACATGTTGTTATGTCCTTCACCATCTCAGACTCCTGAATTTCAAGGTTTAAAAAATATATAAACACTCTATAATGAAGATAATGTGAGGTGACCATTAGTGGTTGACAATTTTTGCAATTTTCTGGCAGGCGGAAAGCAGTTTTGAGAGAGATATTGGAAAGATGCAGGATAGAGTGGCCAGGGTCCGGGCGGAGGTGATCTTCCTTGCTGCCTGGAGAGGCTCAAGACTCAGGAATGCCAGGTATGATGAAAAGCATAAGTGAATCGTGAGTTGAAAAACAAGGACATTAGAAATCTATAGACAGAGGTCACAACAATCCTATGATTCACATGGTGAACAGGATATCTACCAGCGAACATCATTTAGGCAAAATATCGGAGGATTCATGTCTTCAGAAAAAGTGACTGCCTGGATTGAACATGGACAGCTGGTATTGAAGTTGGTTCCCAGGGCAAAGACCTCACATTCTGGAATATAGGAGTCTTTGGGCATGAGGACCAGTTCAACACCAAAAAATCCTACCAGCACTCCGGCACACATGCCCATATAATTAGGTTTTCATTGCCCTGTTCCTAAATATGTCAAGATAACTAAGGTTTGGCAGACATTTGAGGAAACTGAAACATAAGAAAACCTAATATAGACATTAAAAATGCCCATAAATGTACACACAGGTGTAACCACTCAACAGATTTTTCTTGCCTGCTGCCCAGACAGAGCCAGTTTATCAAGACAGGGGAATTGAAAGAGAGAAAGAATTTAAGTCACACAGAGCCGGCTGTATAGGAGACTAGAGTTTTATTGTTACTCAAATCAATCTTTCTGAAAATTGGGAGACTGGGGTTTTAAGAATAACATGGTGGGTAGGGGATTGGGAAGTGGGGAGTGTTGATTGGTCTGGTTGGAGATGAAATCATAGGGACTTGAAACCTCTTGCACTAAGTCAGTTCCTGTGTAGGGGCCACAAGACCAGATGAGCCAGTTTATTGATCTGGGTGGCACCAGCTGATCTGAGTACAGGGTCTGAAAAATATCTTAAGCACCAATTTTAGGTTTTACAATAGGATATTACCCCTAGGAGCAAATAGGGAAGTTTCAAATCTCGAGGGGTCTAGCTGTGCAACTCCTAAGCCATAATTTCTAATCTTGAGGGTAATTTTGTAGGCTTTCAAAGGCAGTCTGGTCCCCAGGCAAGAATGGTGTTTGTTTCATGAAAGGGCTGTTATCATTTTTGTTTCCAAGTTAAACTGTAAACTAAGTTCCTCCCAAAATTAGTTCCTCCTACACCCAGGAATGAACAAGGACAGCTTGGAGGTTAGAAGCAAGATGGAGTCAGTTAGATCAGGTCTCTTTCACTGTCATCATTTTCTCACTGTTATAATTTTAGTCAAGGCAGTTTCACAGGCACAAATGAAACAGAAACCGATACTTGTTCAAATTACATGGGAATTTTTAATACATATTCAAATTATTTAGGGATTTTAATAAACTCCCTCCACTCCACTCCACTCCTTACTTTTACATTTTATTTGATATTCTTAAAAACTAGGATAGAATACTATGCCAAAGCAATACTTTGAGAGCAAAAATGAGCACACGAGGATTTATAAAAAGATAGATGCAATGAACAGATTCAAAAGTAAGAACAGTGAAGTTGAAGATAATTTGTCAGAGTGAAAAAACCAACATATAGAGTGACCTATTTCATTTTGTAGCATGTAGCTTAAGAGACCATGTATCTTCTTAAAATACCTTTAAGGTTTTCAAGTTAATATTTTCAGATAAGAATTTTGGCAGTCACCAGTTTATAATATTCAATGACTCACATGTTAATAAATCATGCTCTTCCCGTTCATTATCTAGTATTGATTGAGCACCTACTATATATCTGTCATTAAGCACCAAGGAATACAGTAGTGATCAAAACATACAAGAAAATCCCTGTATCCACAGAGCTTATGTTTTAGTTGGGGAAAGTAGACAATAAAGAAATAACAAAAAGATATGCTATGATAGATGGTCATAAATTCTTTGACGAAAAATAAAGCAGGAAAAGGAGATAAGGTGATACTAGGGTGGGGTTGTAGTCTTAAAGAGAATGATCAAGAAAGGCCTTATTTAGAAGATGACATTTGAACAAAAAGCTTAATGAACTGAGGTAGCAAGTCATGAGAATAGTTAGGTAAAGCCAAATCCCATGCTTGGACACAGCAAGGAGGAGAGTGTGGCTGGAGTGGGATGATTTAAAGAAAATGAGGCCAGAGAAATAAAAGGAGTGGAGCAGCTTCATGGCAAGACATAATGTACCTTCCACTTTTGGGATACAAAGACATTGGAGGGCTTTGCTTGGAAGAGTGACCAGATATCTGAAATAAAGGGATCTCCCTCTGGCTATAATAAGAATAGTTTGTAGTGAGAATAAGAAGGCAAGCAAGGAGAGCAATGAGAAGCTTTGTAATAAGCCAAGCAAGGGGCAGTTTCGCTTGGGCTAGGTTGATAACAGTGGAGGTGCTGAGGAATGTCTAGGTCCTGGGTATATTTTGAAGATAGAACAGGAAGAATTTTCTGATGATTTGAATATGATTTATGAGGAAGAAGATGACTCAAGGATGACTTTGTTTTACCTGAGTACATAGAGGATGAAATAGACCAGGAAAGAAGGATACATGAAGGATTGGAAACTGGAGTTTGTATTTTAGATGTAGCAAGTTTGAGATACCATGAAGAAATCCAAGTGGAGATGCGGAGGGCAGTTGGATAACCATGTTGGAGTTCAGTGGAGAGGTCTGGGTTGAAGACATTAATCTGTGAGTCATACATGTAATCATGTGAATGAATAAAATAGAAAAGAGTTCCAGGGAATTAATCCTGCAACACTCCAATGCATAGACGTTTGATTGAAGAGGAAGAGCTAACTGGCAGAGCCAGAGATGGTTTAGCTGGGAAGACCAAAGGCTACGGTGTTGTGGATACCAAGAGAGGAAAGTATTTTGAGGAAGAGGAGATCAGTCATTCCAAATGCTTCTTTTTTAATACAGATGTTTTTGTCTGCAAATAGGTAGTAGTAATATTTATATTATTAAAGAGACTATTAGAACATGTAAAAATGGAAGGCTTTTATATCACAAATAGTTTGCATTATGCCAAAATGTAGCCACTTCAAATACAACTTTGAAGCAGGGTATAAATAAACTATTCCATTAACCACCAAATTGAAGAACAAGAATTACAATAATTGATGATCCACAGGCAGCATTTTCCACAACAAAAAATCATATGGGAAGTTGAATAAGTATCTTTGTTATTAGCCTACATCCTAATAGCATCAACCTGAAATTATTATTGAGCCATGTTGGAAAGTTGTTTTTGGTAATTTCCTTAAGTGGGGAAGAGAGTCAAATAGGTTATCATGTTATGGTGTTAAAATACATATTCTTTTGAGTTTTTTATGTAAAATTAAATGGAGTGACAGAAGTTTTACCCACCAAATCCTTTTGCTTGAATGGATTGGTGAAGTATCAGAAATATTCTTTTTTAATATAGTTTTTGTATAACTAGAATGCTATTAATACTTCATTTACTATAAATATATCAATATATGGTAAGTTAATTTGTTTCCTCTATATTCTGCTTGTACCCCAATGTCTCAAGCAGGTATTTAGGTCCCAATGTCTCAAGCAGGTATTTGGGTCCTTTGCCTTTCCTCCCCTCATTTATTTTCCCAGGAATTCTGCTTGGAGTCCTGTAGGAGACAGTTCAACCTTTGAAAGTAAAGAGAGATGTTCTAAGGATACCAATTAAACTGAATCTCCAGAAAGTATTTTCAAAATGGGAGGAAGAGAGTGAATAAAATGAATGCATAATCTCTGGCATGACGGGCATTTGTTATCTAAACAAATCCTTTCAAAATGCTGCAAGTATTCATTATTAACCTCATCTTTTAGAAAAAATAAGGAGAAATCTAGAACAGATTTTCCTCCTGAATCAGAATGAAAGTTGTCGGATCTTCTGAGTAGCAAGGGATCTATCTCTACCCCAGAGCAATATTCTGTGGAGTGGGCCTAGGGAGCCTGTGCCTAAGAATGGAGGGTGAGGCCATGCATCACAGATTCTGTGCTCCTGTGTGGCCCAAGCCTCCCCGATGAGTGCCGCCCCCTGCTCCCTGGCGCTGGGTCCCATCAATCCCCCAGGAGCTGAGGGGTACAGGTGCATGGCACAGGACTGGCAGACAGCTCCACCGGAGGCCCCAGTGCGGGATCCGCTAGGTGAAGCCACCTGGGCTCCTGAGTCTGGTGGGGACTTGGAGAACTTTTATGTCTAGCTAAGGGATTGCAAATACACCAATCAGCACTCTGTGTCTAGCTCAAGGTTTGTAAATACACCAATCAGCACTCTGTGTCTAGCTCAGGGTTTGTAAATACACCAATCAGTACTCTGTATCTAGCTAATCTAGTGGGGACTTGGACCAATTTTATGTCTAGGTAGAGGATTGTAAATGCACCAATTAGCACTCGTGCCTAGCTCAGGGATTGTAAACGCACCAATCAGCACTCTGTCAAAACGGACGAATCAGCTCTCTGTAAAATGGATCAATCAGCTCTGAAAAATGGACCAATCATCAGGATGTGGGTGGGGCCAGATAAGGGAATAAAAGTAGGTTGGTGCGGCCAGCCAGCAGTAACCTGCTACAGTCCCTTTCCACACTATGGAAGCTTTGTTCTTCCGCTTTTTACAATAAATCTTGTTGCTGCCCACTCTTTGGGTCCACGCCGCATTTGTGAGCTGTAACACTCACCGTGAGGGTTTGCAGCTTCACTCCTGAAGCCAGCGAGACCACGAACCCACTGGGAAGCACGAACAGTTCCAGACGCGCTACCTTTAAGAGCTGTAACACTCACCGCAAAAGTCTAGTCAGTGAGACCATGAACCCACTAGAAGGAAGAAACTGCAGACACATCTGAACATCTGAAGGAACAAACTCCGGACTACCATCTTTAGAACTGTAACACTCTACCGCGAGAGTCTGCAGCTTCATTCTTGAAGTCAGCGAGACCAAGAACACCAATTCCGGACACGTCCTGAGCCAACACTATTTTGCCTATTTCTTCTTGACCTTGGAGCATTTTAAGATGTTTTTCAGGACTTCTATAACCACATGCTACTATAGCACTAATTTTTCATGGGATGCTCCATGCATTTCCTTTGCCATAACTGAAACTAGCTCTTCCCCAACCCTCTCTGCCAAGGATACATTTTTTCTAGGAAACATCTACAATAGAGACTACTTATTTACCTATGTTTTGCAGGGCTTGTAGCTCCCTGTTGATTTTCTAAAACATTACTTCTGCATTTTTCTGTAGAAACCTGTATTCTACTTTGAGACTTAACTCCTGACGTCCATTTCCATCCTGTAGTATATAAATCCATCTCTTGTTTTTGTCAAGAACTTTGGCATCTGTAAGTTTTACTTGTCACTCCCAGTGCTGTCATCCTTCACCAGTTTTTTGATACTCACAGCTCTGAATGTGCAGTTTTTAGCCCTTTTATATTCCAGAAAAAACAAAAAAAAAAGAGACTCAGAGAAAAATGGAAAAACAATAGCTCTTCATGGAATGGAAAAGGATCAATAACAAATGGATGCCCCCAAAATTCAAGAGTCATATGAATGTACATTTAAAACAAATAATTCAAACTAATTTTTACAAACGTTTCTTTTTCCTCCTGAGTTAAAAGATTTATATCTCGAAGAGTCTAGTTCTGTGTCTGGGAATGGAACCCAGGCTGCGGTGCATGCCAAATCCTAGCTACTGGACTACAGGTTGGAGTACCTTTTTGCAAATCCTACAGGGGATCCAAGGCAGGTAGTTTGAGTGTACAAAGGTTTTTAAGTTAAAAAAAATTCTTATTTCTTAAAAAATCATTTTCCTGCCTTTTTAAAAAAAATCTCACCAAGGGAGCTTCTAAGGCTCTATTCTTTGTGTATTTTTTATACGTATAAGATAGTTGTTTAAGACAAAAGCTCTCTAAAACGTTTTCTTTTAAATATAACCAATTTATTTGTTTTATTATTAGTGATTCAAGCCAAATAAGACTTCTGCATGGAAAGTCCCAAAGGTAACTTCCCAGGTTTAGAATACTATGGACGTTTAAGTGACATTTTAAAAATGGGCACAGAAGATGTAGCTTTCCCCTCTAAGATATCCCCAAAAATTCAATCCCAGAAATTGGCTAAAATAGCAAGGTTTCAAATGCCACAGATCATTAAGGATGCAGTTTGTTTGTTCCGTGTCTTCAGTATCCCAATAACAGATCTGTTCATCCGTGGCACTGAATAGGCCCTCCTAGGATTGAACTTCCCCAGGACTAAAACCAGGCAGCAAGCCTGGTTGAGACAATGAAGGCTTCCTGTGGATGGGATTCTTTTTTTTTTTTTAATTTTTAAATTTTTAATTAATATATCTTACAGACGGGGTCTTGCTGTATCACTCCAGCTGGAGTGCAGTGGTACACTCACAGCTCGCTGTAACCTCAAACTCCTGGGTGTAATAGATCCTCCCACCTCAGCCTCCCTAGTAGTTAGGACTACAGGTGCATTATCACCATGCCCTGGCTAATTAAAACAATTTTTTTTTTTTTTTTTTTTTTTTTTTGTAGAGATAGGGTCTCCCTATGTTACCCAGGCTGATCTTGAACTCTTGGCCTCAAACAGTCCTCCCACTTAGGCCTCCCAAAGTGTTAGAATTACAGGCATGAGCCACTGCACCCAGCCAGACTTCTTATGAAGACAAACTCTCCCAAGAACTTGGCACATATGAGCAAAGTGTGCTGCTTAATATTTGATGTGTCTCAGTCCTGTCAGACTGGCCACCAGATGCGATCCAAAAATCATGCCCTCTGTATGGTGGAGACCAAGAAAGAGTGCTCCCATTATGTCTCAAGTGAAGCTCTTGAAGACATTAAACAAGATGAGAGAGACTCTATGACAAATAGACATGTCATATCTATTGTCATATCTATCTACATATTATATATATACTATACATCTATACTATCTATGACAGAAATACAGAGACAAAGAAGCAAAATACTATTTCTGAGAGGAAAGGGATTAGACAATCTGAATAATCTTACCAGAAAAAAAACCAGAGTTGCTATAACTAAGACTAGTCCGTATAAATGCCTTTCTCCCATTGATATTGTAATAATAGGTAGCTAGTCAGCCATGAGCAGCACAGGAGAGAGGCTCCTTGTTCACACATGCACCAGGAATGTCAGGCAACCATCTGATGATGGTCAGGCTGTTGTTAACAGTCTCCCTAAAATAATAATTGGTCATAGCCAGTGCCAGGGAAGGACAGCCTCCCAGCAAATAGAAAGCACCCGAAACCGGTTATCGGCAGCTTTTCATGATAAGATCTCAGGATTTGGGTGAGTAAGCTCAAGCATGCACATTAAGAAGCAAAATGGTGGACTTTAACTGGTATATGACCTTCTAGGAACATTTGACTGGTAAGGGAAGAACGCCTCAAGCGAGCGTGCATACAGCTCCAGTAAACACACTTGTATGGTCCCCTCCCCAGCACTACTGCTAGCGACTGCACATGCAGGCAGCCCACCCCAAGGGAAGAATCAGGGGAGAAGGGATGCAAGACCCCGGAAGTATGCCAACATGTAAAACCTCACATCAAAGGTAAAACAGTGCACTTGATGTCTCAAGTCACCCACTTGGCCTCTTCCGAGTGTACTTTACTTCCTTTCATTCCTTCTCTACACATTTTAAATAAACTTTCACTCCTGCTCTACAATTTGCCTTGGTCTCTCCTTCTGCCTTATGCCCCTCAGTCAAATTCTTTGTTCTGACGAGGCGAGGATTCAGGTTGCTGTAGACCTGTACAAATTAACTGCCACTAACAATATTAAACTTGGTAAAGAAGAATAAAACAGACAAACTGATTTTTACCAACAGCTCAACCAGATTCCATAACCAGACATCTGGAAATCCAACTGGTATGAAATTCTTACCCTTCTGCCAGCTTGTCAGGTCCAGAGTTCCCTTGACTGTGGCTTCCACAAGAGCAGGGTGGTTGTGATTGTGTTGCTCACAGCACCAAAACTGTAGAGGCCAAGGAAAAACTTGCCTTTTGCCCTCTAAAGTTGCACTGAAAATCACCTGACAAAAGGCAGGTTAATAGAAAAAGCCATAAAAAAGTTTATTAATATGCACAGGTGTGTACGGGAGTTATACAAAATAGAAAAATTTAAAGAACCAGATGGTTGATGTTTTTATACCATCTTGAGGTTATAGAAAGAATGGGGGCTTGAAGCATGGCAAGACAAGTGATGGGAGAGAGAGGAGAAGAGAGGCCTTAGCTGGCAAAGGCAGTTTTGTTTTGCAGATGAAACCTCACAGATAGCAGCGGTCAGAAAGCATAAGTTTCTGTCAGACCGCTGAAAGTGTCTGACTGTCATTCTCTCTATTCCACAAGCCAATCTTTCCTATATCTAGACACTGGAGTTTGGGGTAGGGGGAGCCGGTATGCCAGGGAAAGCTTGGCTATTTATTTCACCAGTGCAGATTTTTCTCTACAGATGCAAATCTTCACAAAAGGTAACCTTTTAGCTAATCTTGTTTTTAGACTCTGAATAGCTATCTTAAAGTATGTCAAACAAATATTACATATTTTGGGGTGACATTTTTAAAAAGTGATATGTGCTATCAAACTCTGGCCCGACCCTCCACCTTCGCCCCTCATCTGCTGAATGGCATCACTCAAAATGTTCATGAAAGTTGCATGTTGAAGATAGTTAAAGCAAAGCTTCTCTAACTTGGCTTCCTAACTGCCTTCATGGAATCAATCCCATTCCTAATTGATGACCTTTTTTTGAGTAAGAAATAATACTCTGTTTTGTTTAACTGCTGATGTTTCTAAGTTTGTTAGTGTAGCTAGTGTTATTGTAACCAAAGATAAATCCAATTTTTTGCCTTTTCTCTTTCATATTTGGTTTGCCATTGAATATACAGGAGAAATTCATACAATTATGTGGATTTGTCCCAAAATCTACCACCTTCAACTTGCTGAAGTAAAAAGTAAAACTCTGTAAAATATTTGATGAGATTTATTCTGAATCAAATATGAATGACCAATGGCTCATAACACAGCCCCAGGAAATCCTGAAAATGTGTGCCCGAGGTGGTCAGGCTACAGCTTGATTTTTTTTTACATTTTAGGGAGACATATGGCATCAATTAATGCCTGTAAGGTGTACGTTGGTTTGGTCTGGAAAGGTGGGAAGGGCTTCCAGGTCATAGGTAGATTCAAAGATTTTCCGATTCACAATTGGTTGAAAGAGTTATTATCTAAAGACCTGGAATCAATAGAAAGGAATGTCTAGATTAATATAAGGGGCTGTGGAGACCAATATTATCATCTTTTCATGCAGATGAAGCCTCTGGGTAGTAGGCTTTAGAGCTCTTAGTAGAGCTAAAATGATACCAGACTCTTAGTTAATTCTCTCTTGGATCAAAGAAGAGAGCTAGAAAAGGAAGGAGGTTCTCTATAGAATGTAGATTTTCCCCACAAGAGACAGCTTTGCAGGGCCATTTTCAAAATATGTCAAAGATATGTATATATTTTGGGGTAAAATACTTAGATTTCTTTCAGGGCCTGCTGTCTGTCGTGTTGGTATCTTATTGCTAAGGAGTGTTTGGTCAGCCTTAAGGTCTCTGTTTTAGTGTTAATTGCTGGTCATCTGCTCCTGAATTCCCAAGGGAGGAATGTATAATAAGGCATGTCTGAGCACCCATTCCCATTATGACCTGAACTAGTTTTTCAAGTTTACTTTAGAATGCCCTTGGCTAAGGTAGTGGTCCATTCAGTTGGTTGAGGTGTTTAGAATTTTATTTTTGGTTTATAAACTTTAACTGGTTTACCAGTTATATTCAGGGATCATCTTGTATTTCACAATGCTTCCTTTTCTAATTTTCTTCAATTATTATTTTACACTTCACTATGAACTTCCTCACTTGGACATATGGATTTGCATCCTATATCACAGAATTAGAAAAGACCTTGAAGTATGAACTTCCTCAAACTCCTGCCCACTTCCCTCCATCTACAAACATGTCTGTGTTCATCATGACCACTTTACCCCAGTTCCATGGAGGAACTGATTCTCCTCCTTCTTGAGGTTTATGACTCCACTTGGATTTTAATCTCATTTACCAATCTAAAACCTTTGACCATCCTGGGATTCCCACAGGTCAGTAACCATGCTAATGTAATCCAATCTTGGATCCCCAGCATGTAGTGCAGTACAAGACAAACGGGTGTTCAAAACCATTGTCTCAAATGAGAAGATAAATGCATTTTCTCTCTTGTATTTTCAAGATCTTCCTTTTCACTGATACTTAGTATATAGTCAGTCAATTCTCTTCTTATTAAAAAATAAATCAAGTAAATAAACCTCCCTCTACCTTTATACTCATCTAGCTCCTGCTGTATTTATCTTCCTTTCATGAGCAACCTATCTGGCAGAGTAGTCGATAGTACTCTACTTCTCTACCCACCACAGCTAGACTTATGTCCGCATTGCCCCACTAAGCTGTTCTTGCTAAGGTCAACAAAGACTTTGCAGTTAATAAAAAGCTAAACCAGCACTCCCCAGGTCTTTCTCTGACAAATACAATTTTGTTGTCACTCCCCACCTCTACCCCAATATGTTTCTCTGACATATAGTTTGGGTTTTACCTCCCTATCCCTTCCCCACCCCCATCTATTTACCTATTAATTGCCAGTCATACTCATTTGCTTTCATCTCTCTTCATACACTCTAAGTGATCTCATCCCACCCTTGCTTTTCCAGTTTACAACAGCTCAAACCTTTGCCCAGCTTCAGATCTGTTTACCAAACCACATGATCCAGAGATGGGTGATCTGGAGATGCTTCAAATTCAACATGTCCCAAAGGGCCTTCATCAGTCTATTACCCAGCAAAACTTCTTCCTCTTTCAAATTTTTTGTTTTTTCTCAATGAATGACGAAGTCCCAATAATAGCACATAGAGGAAATTTTAGGGGATTTAAAAGTATATCATATTACTTCAGTCTAGAATATTGGAGAATGAAATAGTAAAGGAAGGACAGGAGAAGTTGACCCCTCAGGACAACAGAGCAGGACTAGATGAATACCCAAATGAAACTGGAAGTAGAATGAGAACTGTGAACATCATCTTGTTTTGTAGTTGCAAATATTTGAAAAGAAATTGCCTGCTCCTCCAAAACAGTGAGTGGGACAGAAGAAAACTCTAAAACCTATTTCTTGGCAACATTCAATCTGAATAAAATGACTTTTTAAAAAGTTTAATGTCTTTTTAACACAACACTTATCAAAACTTTTATAAAACAAAGGAAACATCAGCCTAAACACTCAAGAAAAGAAATACTTTAAAAATCACCTATAGAAAATGGTTATTTTAAAAAATACTATCATGAGAATGAGTCAATTAAGAATGAATGCTGCAAAATTATATGAAGAAAGAACATATCACCAAAGGATCATCTGTGAATAATTTTATGAATAAAAAATGACATTAATGTGATTACATATAAATATTTAGTTGACATGATCCTAGGTCCTTCCAGTTCTTCATATATTATGGGTATTAGTCTGTCTGGGTTGCTGCAACAAAATACTACACAGTCTGGGTAACTTAAGTAACAGATTTATTTTTGTACAGTTCTGATGCATAGATGTCCAAGTTCAAGGTGCAGTTAGGGCTCGTTTTTGGTGAGACCTTCTTCTTGGCTTATAGATGGCTGTCTTCTTGCTGTGACTTCATATGGTCTTTTCTAAAATTGGCACTAGTCCTATCAGATTAGAGTCCCAACCTTATGACCTTATTTAAACATAATTTCCTCCCTAAAGGCCCTATCTCTAAATAAAGTCACACTGGTGGTTAGAGCTTCAACCTATGAATTTTGGGGCCCACAATTCAGTCCATAACATTATACTAGACAGAGGGGAAGTTCACTGAAGTCATGTTTTCCTATAAGTAAGAAATATTATTACTCCATGCATAACCTCACATGCGCAAACATGCAAGCTCTGCCAGCTGGACCCACTCTTCATTATCCACAAAAGTCTGCAACATTTCATTTTTAAAGTTAAAACTGATTTTAAATAGAGATGCATAAAAATATCCATATTCAGCCAAAATCATGTTATTTTTGGCTGTCTTTGACTAAATAACAAGAAAACTAATTTTGACTTTATTTTGTAAATTTTTTTTTTAAATGCACTCTCCAATCAAGAACTTCTATGCCAAGTTTAAGCTTGAAACAAATGTTAAGACCAAATTATAACTCCCTAAAAATGTGGAAGTTTGCTAGATCCTTAACATCACTGTACCACCAATTGCTTGCTGCAATATTTACTTACATTACTAGGACTGACGCTAAAGGAAATGGAACCTGGTTGCATAATTCAAGACACGTTAAACTGTATGCTATATTTTCTATGGATTTTACTCTTTTGTGCTTTTACTAAGAAAATGGATGTTTTTACCTGGAAGTAAGAAAAGATGACATTCATTGGCCATTCAAAACATTGAAATGCTAACTGTTATAGCCGTGAGTGTCTTTTAGTTTTCCAGTTTTTAAAACTTTGCTTCTAACATTTCAGAGCTTTGTAGATGGAGTATCTCATCCAGGATTCCAAACTTCAAAGGCTTAAAAAATAAACTGCAAACTAGAAAACTTCTCATTTTTGTTTTACTTCTGTTATTTTTCTAACCTTTCCTTTTAAACACACTCTTTCTTGCACTTGCCATTTGTAGATAAAGTTAGTAGTATTAAAATAATTCATTTTAATAAATTCTAAATGTGTTCAGTTTTCTGTGAGTTGGACAAATGACATACAACCTGTAAACTTCAAAAATTTTATAGCTTCTTGTACCTTGTCATAATATTTTGACATCTAGTGAACTTCATATTTAAAAAGTATCTGGAATATTAATTAATAGAAAAACAAGGATCCTGTGAATTTCAGTGAATATTTTTATGTCTTTTATTTTTAAGTTATTTAATATTCTACTCTGACAGGATTTTTATCCTCTTCTATAAGAATAATACTTTAAGAATGGCATTAAAGTTATACAGTATTTTATAATTCCAGTTAAAATTAACTTTCCATGGCTAACTTGTTTTAAGGAATTAGTCAAATTTTAGTTATAATTTATATAAGGATAAAAGTTATAATTCTTGGGCATGTGTAGAATATAATTCTTGTGTGTGGAAACTAAATAATCCCAATTTTTTTTTAAATTACTACCTTTTTCATTGTATGTATTCAACCTGCTTCCCAGTAGATGAAAGTCAAGAAAAAAGAAAAGTAGGATTTGACATTTCTACTTTATATGATACTGTAATTACTCAAATAAAAATGCTAGAAAACTCATAAGTAAACAAATCAAATAAAAACTTCTGAACAGAACTACAGACTAAGTTGGCAGGAGAGGAGGGTGATGTAAGTGAGGTTCCTTTTGTTCAGGAGTCTCGGTGCCCTGGGATGCCAGAGAAAAGAAGGGCAGGGTTTGTCACCTCACACAAGAGGGAGAAGGTTGCAGAGGGTTGCAGAGGCAGATGCCAAAATGCCCCAGAGATCCCAGGAGCAACCTGCAGTTATGTACTGTGGAGAGTGGTGAGGGACCCATGCATATGCTACAACTTCCTAAATTCTTCACTAGCCCACCATCTTGTGCACATTCTAAAAACTGTTGCTATATTATGAGAAATTAAAATAGGTCCTTGCCGCCCAAACCGTTATGTACCTCATGCCCTGGAAGAGTGAAAGAGAAAAAAACCAAAAGAGAAATAGAATGACATATAATAAAAAACTAAACCAAACAGACCAAACACACAGACATAAGGAATCACAAACTTCCAACACATTTTGGAGCTTGTCCTCAACATGTTAACGCTCTTTAAGCTGTTCTTTCATTGAACCTACGTGAGCTGGGTTTCTAAAGCAGACGGTCCTAAAGAAAACAATAAGAAAAGGAATGCCGAAGGAATAAACACTACATGTGATTAACATTCACAACCCAGAGGATTGCAGCTGGACAACCCCAAGCTGTATTTCACACGCGGAGAAATGTAAACTCTTCTTTCATTTGGTAGCCATAACTTCTGGGAAGAAAGAGATCTTCACAGAAGTCCGGAGAAGTGCAGCCATTTCTAGGTTTCCAGGCTCCTGGTTGAAGTTTTTACATTTAAATCAGGATACCTGAAAATAATTCAGGTACCCTTAGAAAACAAAATTATTTTCTGATTTTGCATATGAGTTAATAATCAAGGACAAAATAGCTTTGATGTGATGTCACCTTCGACCTGAATGGCATCTACTTAAATGTAAAAAATGGCATAAAGTACAAGTTAAATGCCCTTTTTGAGCCCAGATCTTTCTAGAACCTTTTTATAAAAAGGAAATATAAGTCATGGAAATAACGCTATAAGTATTCATTGTTACTTTTTTTTTTTTAATCAAAAGAACTGATTATTTTAAGGTTCTAAAAATTCTATTGGAATTACTTATAAATGTTTGATGAAAGGAAGAGTTATGAAGGTTTCCCTCAAAATTGTTTTTTTTAAAACAAATATCCTTGGCTATCTAAAATAAGTGCAAAGTATCTTGAGCCATATTTCAAAACATTTAACCTGAGGGCTTAGTTTTGAGGTGCAGTCCTTTTCTGGACTATTTACTAGCACTAAAACGACGGTAAAAATGGCCATGGAAGCCTTCCACACTTGGAGGAATTGTTTTGCTTCTAGTCTCATCGAAGCCAACTTTAGCCTACTCCAAACCACAGAGTCAGCAAAAGCATATTCTTCATCCCTCAGTCCCTGAATCCTGTTTTCCTTAATCTGCCCAGGGCATAGGCACTGCCCCTGACTTCAAGTAATCATTTCCACCATATCAATGCCCTCCCACCCCATGCTTTTGCAATCTTGCATCCTGTCAGGCCCTTGCACTGCCGTACATAGTGTCAGAGGAAGCAGAGATGTATGCCAGTACCAAAAGGTAGAAAACTGTGTGCCAAAGTTTTGTTGAGAAACTTGATGAAAGGTAATCTCATGCCTCTCTGTCAATTACAAGGGAGAGATGGCTCTCAATTTTACATAGTAGAATTTAAAATTCAACAGTTTAGCTGAAGGCTATGGAGCTATGGTCTTGAACCTGCGTTTAAATAGAAAGCCTGTTGTTTTTTGTTTTAGGTTGTATTTTCATTTAAGGTGGGTTTGGAGCAGTAGTGTGTTGGAGCCAGCATTCGCAAGCCTGAAAGTCAATTGAGCACGACACTTCTCAGATTTGTCATCTGCTGGCAGCCTGAAATTGGCCAAGGTGAAAGTATTTACACCACTGATATTGGCAAATGCTATCAATCATGACCTTCCCACTCCTGCCCTCTCTAGGTTTGGGCTGATTGATGGTGATTGAAGCAGAGCAGCCAAAGCTGTTCTAAGTCTATACCTTGATGTACCATTCTTATAACTTCCTAAAAGGCAAAGTTTGTCAATCATTATTTCCCTTTTTCACTCATCTTCATTTTGCTCTAGACTTTCTCTGCAGATGAATACTCCCTTCCTCTTTTGAATATTCCCCACTCTACCTTTATTGTAAACTCACCTGCATCTTCAATCTTTTCACAGAAAGAATTCTCTAATTCCTTGCCTTGCCCCAATCTGGCAGGCTTCTAAGGTCACAACTTCACCTGGGTCCCTCTTGTTCAATATGAAGAAGAATATTTTAATGTGCTCTTCAAGTCTGGAATATGTAATATAAATTAAATAATGTAGATATGAATGCTAAGTGCTATGATATAGGTGTGGATGTGTTAGTCCACTTTCACACTGCTATAAAGAAATACCTAAGGCTGGGTAATTTTTAAGGGAAAGAGGTTTAAATGACTCAGTTCCACATGGCTGGGGAGACCTCAGGAAACTTAAAATTATGGTGGAAGGCAAAGGGGAAACAAGGACATTCTTGATGACTGGAGAAGAGCAAATAGGGAAGAGGGCCTTATAAAGCCATCAGATCTCATGAGAACTCACTCATTATCACAAGAACATCATGGGGAAAACTGTCCCCATAATCCAATCAACTCTTACCAAGTCCCTATCTTGACATGTGGGGATTATGGGATTACAATTCAAGATGAGATTTGGGTGGGAACACAGAGCCAAACCATCCATATCAGTGGATGAAAGTAAATTTATAGAAAGTAAGTTTTGATACCTACATAGGTATAATCTTGCTTGTTTTGTTTTAGCCCTTAAATGTAATCTGGATTTTTTGCTTATAGAATAAGATTGAGCAAAGAAAATATTAAAATATGTCAAAGTTATATATATATATATTTTAAATTAAAAAAATTATATATATATATATATATATATATATATATATATATTTGAGACAGAGTCTTGCTCTGTCACCCAGGCTAGAGTGCACTGGCTGGCCTGATCTTGGCTCATTGCAACCTCTGCCTCCTGGGTTCAAGCGATTCTCCAGTCTCAGCCTCCCGAGTAGCTGGGATTACAGGTGCCCACCACCACACATGGCTAAGTTTTGTACTTTTAGTAGAGACGGGGTTTTCCCATGTTGCCCAGGCTGGTCTCAACTCCTGAGCTTAAAGTGTTCAACCCACCTTGGCCTCCCAAAGTGCTGGGAATCCAGGCATGAACCACTGCGCCCGGCCTATAATGTTGTTTTAGTAAAAGGCAGTGAGGCTGGGCATGGTGACTAACGCCTGTAATCCCAGCATTTTGGGGGGCCAAAGTGGGTGGATCACTTGAAGTCAGGAGTTCAAGACCAGCCTAACCAATAATGGTGAAACCCCATCTCTACTAAAAATACAAAAATTAGCCGGGCGTGCTGGCGTGTGCCTGTAATCCCAGCTACTAGAGAGGCTGAGGCAGAAGAATCACTTGAACCCAGGAGGCGGAGGTTGCAGTGAGCTGAGATCACACATTGCACTCCAGCCTGGGTGACAGAGCGAGACTTTGTCTCAAAAAACCAAAGTGAGAATTAGTTATTAGTTTTAGAAAACTCATTTGCAAATGTGATTTTAGAAGAGATAGTATTTCTAGGGGTCTCCTGGCTCCTCCTCTTTCATTATTATTTTTCTTAGTAACTGGACCTACGCTGAGACCTATATTGCCAAATAAATCTGAGAAAAAAAAGCAATCAGCAAAAATACTCTACTAAATGTGCTATATACTTAGAAGCTTTACTGTTCCAGGTCAGTGGTTCTTAATATGTGGTCCTTAATCAGCAGCATCAACATCATCTGGGAATTTGTTAAAAATGTAATTTCTTGGGGCACACCTTAGATTTACTGAAACAGAAACTCTGATGGAGGATCCCTGAGATATGTTTTCAGAGGTCCTCCAGGTGACTCTGATGTCTGCTTACATTTAACAACCATTGTTCTGGGCTTTGGCCATGGAGTTGACTGCCAGCACCGAGCAGTGTATTTATCTGAAAGTGAAAGTGGGTTTAGGAGTAACAAAGGATACATAGTTATTTAGTATTGACTATTTATGTGACCCTGGGCAAGCTACTAAATTTTCATATTTGTCTTAAGTTTTCTCATCTGTTAAGGGGGGATATTAACAGTATGTAATTCAAATGATACTTTGTGTGAAAACATAAAATTATGCATTAGTATGAATATAATATTAATTATTATAGTATTGACAAAACCTAACAATTTACAGAAGGATGTCAGGTTGGGATGCTAGGAAAGGGCATCATTTAATATTATCTGTGGGTATCCAATTGAAAAGACCAGGTGAGAAATTTCTTTAAGAGCGTAATGCCAGAATAAATGTCTTAGAGCTCAAGAAAAAGGTATCCTTGTTCATTTTTATTAATGAGAATTATAATTTATCATGTTGTTATTTTTGCTTTGGCTGCTAAGATTCTCGAGCCCGAATTTGACACTCATTCTTATTAATTTCGTAAGTCTTTTTGTATATTTACCTGCTCCTTTCCTTGGTTCTTTTCATCCTTTTTCTTAAAAAAAAATTACCTTATGAGTCCTTAAAAACAAGCTCCTCATACTTTTTTTGTCTTAGTAAAAAAATAAAATTGAGCAAGAAACAATCTAGACATATCATTTGATTGAGTAAAAGAACTCTGCTTAAGAATACTAGAAAAGTTTCCATTTGCACTGAAGGAATATCTTTGTGTCATCTCTGTGGTCATCAGCTTCTCATTCCCTACCTCTCTTTTGCCTAATGAAAAATGCTTCTCTAGTACCACAGAGTAGTGAAAAAAGGCACTAGACAGTATTCAGGAAAACCAAGAATCAGCCTCTGCCACCTTGGACGTGTTGCTAAATGTCTTATGTTCAGATCCCTCACGATGGATTGTGAAAGTGTATATAAAAATGCTTGGTAAACAACAAAGCACTAGGCAAGTTAAAGCTGATGTATACAAAATTTTGATTGCCTAGATGTCATTTGTTGAAAAAGTGCATAAATGAATTCTCAGTCTACCTTCTCGTTTTCTTTCTTATGTTGTATATGACTGTACTAGCTTTCAAAATACACTCTAGGGCAATATTTTAATAAATCAAATTCATGTTGTCATTACAAACACGGTGTCATTACAAACATGGTGTCATTTTTTGTAAGGATCACCTTGCCTGGAAATGTGTTACTTTTAAACACCTTATGCAAATGTAACTGTTTTATGTATCCATTACTGAGTCACTAGATGTCACTCAATGGCCCACATTTGTTTTTATTTTCTTCAATTGGGGATATGACAGTTTTGTCAATTTTATGAGATTGTGTTGACTTAAAATTTGTCACTTAGTTTTTGAATCAGGACTAATAGCATGGTATACTATTCATGAAATTCGAGGGTGCATTTCAGAAGGGTTTTTTTTTGTTTTACTCAAATGCCATCTTTCGTCCAGCAGAAAATTGCCTCAAGAAAATCTTCAAAACTGAGAAAATAGGATAGGGTAGGGTTGACATATGTATCAGCAGAAAAATTAATTACAAATATGTTTATTTTTGCATTTTATTGTCAATTATACAATCAAGTAGTTTGAAAACCATATCAAATAAAGTTTAAATGAAATAAGCTGATCCTAATTATAAAGAGATAAGGACAGTAATAATTATTTTGCACTATTACCAGGCACTGTATGAAATGCTTTTGTGTATTGAGTCATGTAATTATCCACAGAATAACCTCATACAGGTTATCCCTATTTGATAATTACTGTTATCCCTATTTTACAAAGGAAAATCTGAGACTTGAGGAGTTACATAAATTGCTCAAGCCTCATAGTAGTAGACTGTCAGCTAAATTATGAACCCAGATTCTCTGCCTTCAGAACCTGTGTTCATAACCATTGACTACCCTGAAGGTTATTGTATACTATTTTAACTGGTTGGATAACAACAGATGTATCAGAAAATGAAATTAACTCCCCTCAAAAGGATAACAACTACCAAAAAAGCAACATCCTAAAAATGAAAAATGTTCTCCAAACCCAAACCAATTAACAAACATTATTGCTATTGGTATATTTACTGATAATGTTTGTCATATTCATTATATATTATGCCTTAAAATGGTAATGCTACACCATTTAAAAGACTTTGGCAAGAAAAATCTGGTGGCATTAATTCTGTGCAACCATAAAAAGAATCTTTGCTAAATGCCAGCAAATGAGGTGGTAATAACTTCAGACTATTTTGCTCAGCAGGGAGAGACTCAGCCGGGCAGGGCGGGGTGCGGGGGGAGGGGGTTAAGGGGTTGGCTGGGGGTGGGAATGTACGAAGATCTACTTTCAAATCTCTTAATTTTGCAATTGAAAACAATAATATAAGGTTCAGGTGTGCCTTGTGAACCATTTAAATTGAGGATGTATTAACATGTGAAATAAGGTGTATCAATTTTACAAAAATGATATATTTTTGAAATGTAGCATTCAGACTCCACAGTGTGACTGCCAGGGTTTCTGGAACTGCGAGATGGGAGAGCGCCTGTACTCCTTCCCACACACCTGTGTTTACACTGAGGCCTTGGCAGCACTGACCCGCGGCCATCCTTCACTCGCAGCTTTCGGTTTGCTTTCAGCCATGGCAAGCCACACTGCCCCTGCGCTTTCACTAGCTTGCACTGTTAGAATATTGACTTAGGAGTCCTAAGCTTGGAATTTAATAGAAATCGGTTTGTTGAATCTCACTCATTTTAGAATGTTACACAGATATTTCCTTCAATCCTCAACTAGAATTGATTATGTCTTGTAAATACTGTTGAACTTTTAGAAAGGGGGCAGGAGAGGGAGTTGTTTTCATGTAACTTTTGCTTCTATACAGACTTAAGATATTCCCCCCCATTTGTGTCTCTTGGAAAGTAGGGATTACAGACTTAAAATGAGTAAGTTATTTAGCAAAGTAGATAGCGGGGAGGAGAGTAATGGTTTTTCAAGGTTTCTTAGGTTTCAGATACATATATTAGAGTGAAAGATCTCTATAATATAACACATTTGCAATGGCAGTTAATGTTTTGGGATGCTACCTTTTTAATAAAAACTTTGATGCATAATTAATCATTTCCCCCTGCCCCCCAAAAAGCCATGCTATTGCTGTCAGAACCCAATGGATGAAAGAGGGGACTGCATTGGCTTCTTGATTTCTATATTCTGGTATAGTGAGTGTGAATGAGGTGATGCCGTGTTGGGTCCCTATTGACTTCAATAGGGATAACACCATGTTTGTGAGGACCAAGAAGAGACCCAGAGCCAGTGAATGAGACATAGGATTTATTGAGGGAACTTACACAGTCCAGTGGCAGCAGCCTGGACAGGAGAACCATAACCACTTATTAAAAGCATGCAGTTTATATAGCATTTTCACTTAGTACCCTCCCTCTAGTAACCTCCACCTGGCAACCTGCATTTAACCCAAAAGAAAGGCGAGCCTCAATTCCCTGTATGGCCCATGTTCCACAGGATGGGGGTAATTCAGATGTTCCTCATAGATAATCATGAATCTCCAGGTTGGCTACTCCTGGATTCCTTAGCGCAGAACTCTGAACACACATTCTTCTTCTTAAGTTATAGCCTACAGATGGATCTGCCATACTGGTGATTAATTGGTACTCAATTAATCAAATCATGATGAAAATGATTACAGGCTCTGTAGTAGGGACTTTGTGACAGATGCATTGGTGAAGAAGATAATCAGCTTCTTCCCTCAAGGGGCTTAAGATTTCTTAGGGGTTATAGACAAGCAAGTAGATCATTACAATGTCAATATTACATAAACAGAAGAAAGCAAATTCAGAGTGCCCTGGGAACTCAGAGGAGGCAACCCAACTCAGGTGTTGTGGGGCCAGGAAAGCCTGCATAGAGGGAGATACAGCCAAGCTGAGACCTCACAGGTGAGTAGGGATCAGTCAGGCGAGCATCAGGGAAAAGAATATCCTAGGCACAAGAGTATGTGTGAATTCCCAAAGCCAATAACTTATTTCTTCAAGACAAACTAAGTAAAATAAGTTCAAGGGCAAGTATCGTTATTCCTTCCCAAGTGGTTCTGAAGTTTAATTTTAACTTTTATAGCTTTTTATCTGTTTAAATGGTCTCCTGCTTAAAAAAAATAATGTGTAAACGTTTTAGTGAGATGAGCTCTCCCTCATGAAGCATGTCTTTTATTTACAGATTTTGTGCCCTTTCTGTGTAAAATAGGAAGAGCCCAGCCTTATTAAAAAAATAGATTTTTTTTTGAGACAGGATCTCACCTTGTTGCCCAAGCTGGAGTACAGTGGTGCGATCACAGCTCACCACAGCCTCAACCTCCCAAGCTCAAGCCTTCCTCCCGCCTCAGCTTCTTGATTAGCTGTAACTACAGGTGTGCACCACCACACCTGGCTAATTGTTATTTATTTATTTATTTATTTATTTATTTATTTAACTTTTTGTAGAGACATGCTCTCACTATGTTTTCTAGGCTGGTCTCAAACTCCTGGGCTCAAGCAATCCTCCCACCTTGACCTCCCAAAATGTTGGGATTACAGGCATGAGCCACCATTGATTATAACTACATTAAAACAAATATCTTTTGGCTACCTAAAAATTTGTACTATTAAAAATGTTTACTGTCACATAATTCTTTTTGGTATTTAAAATATATTTTGACTACTTAAAAATGATGATTTTAAAATTGAAGTTTAAATCAGTTTAATTATTTCATGTTAGGTTTATGTCTCAAGGTCCTCCAATATTATATTAGCATCTTCATTAGGCAGAGGAATATGTTAAGTAATGAGAATAAGAAAAATAATGTTTGTATTTGGACACTTATGTTTGAACAAAATTTTATCTAATAAATGTGATTTTATATATACTTTTAGCCTATTTATGAATCTTTTTAAAGGACTAAGAAGTTGGATTACTGACATCACAAATAGTATTTCTTATTTTAAAAATGGAAATAAAGTAATTTATAATTGGATCTGGCTTTTCTGCCTGAAATTTTTCTGGATGGGGCAATATATTTAAAGATAGTTTCTGAACATTTAAACGTAAATAATGTATTAAATGACTGCCATGCTCATCTATCAAAAACAAACCATCTGAGATAAATTCATTTTTATTTGAAAATTTTAAAATGTCTAAAAATTCATTTGAACATTAGTATTCCCCATCCCACCCCACGTGGAACTTTAAGATGATTTTCCACATCTCACCATTCAGATACTATGATAAACAATTTAGGTAAGTATGGTTTTATATCATATAATAGAATGTGGGAGATGGGTAAGGTTAGAAATATTTTGGGCAAAGAAGAATACAATTGAGTTGTATAAATCCGAAGTTGAAATTCAGTGTTTTACAGTAATACAAATAATGAAAATGTAAAGAATGTATTTATGCATTGACTATCAATTTATTCAACAATATTTGTTGGTAGAAGTATTCTAGGTTCTGGGAATACGGTGGTGAGAAAGACATGGTACCTGTGTTCTTGGGGCTTATATTCTAGTGAGGAAGACAGATCATAAACAAGTAATGATATCAATTCAAAATGTAATCTCAAGTAATAATTGGTACTGTGAAGAAAATAAAGCCAGAAAAGGTGACTGGGTGACGTGAGGTGAAGGACATTATTTTATACAGTGTATTTAGGGAAAGCCCCAGCAGAGGTTTGCCAGCTGAGAGAGTGAGCCCTGCAAAGATTCAGGAATATCCAGACAGAGGAAATAATGACTTTGAAGGGGAGTAAGTGTGGCATGTTGGGGGGTAGTGAGAAGGCCATGTCGCTGGGGCAGAGGGAGAGAGGAGTGGAGGCCAGACCAGTAGGCAGGTTCCAGTGTGGTATGGAAGTTGAAGGCCATGTAAAGATTTAGCTTAAAATGTTTAAAACAGGGCAGTAGATATGGACACATTTGCATTTGAAAAGATCCCTCTGGCTGTAGTGCGATGTGCAGGTTATGGGGAGAAATAGAAGCAGGCAGACAAGTTAATGGATACTGTAGTGCCCAGGCAAGAAATGGTAGCGGCTTGGTCCAGCGAGGTGGTGGAGGAAGTGGTTTGTGACAGGATGAGGAATGATTTTTTTGGAAATAGAGTGGCAGGATATACTGATGGTTTAGTTATGCAGAGTGAAAGAAAGAGAAGGATTAACTGAGACATCCAAGTTATTTTTGGCCTGAGCAACTGGGTAAATTGTAGTGTCATTAACTGATGCTGGAAGATGAGGACAGCTGAGGGAGGAATGGGCTCTTCTGGGGACTTGGAGGGAGGGGATTAAGAATATCTTTTCTATATGTTAAAATTGAGATAGCTTATGTCATCTAAGTGAAGATGGTGGTCCGCTGTTGACATCTGAGTTTGAAACTCAAGATAAAGTCAGGGTTAGGGTTGTACGTTCAGAAATAGATGAGCATCACAAATATTTGGTTTTTGAAACTATTTAAGAACCCCTAAGGAGAGAGGTTGGATTAGAGGGCGAAGAACACAGTCCTAGAATGTTCCTAAATTTAGAGATCAGTTGAAGAGGATGACCTAGGGAAGGGACTGAGAAAAAGAGTCAATGAGGGTGAGTGAAAGCCAGGAGAATGTGACAGCCAGACGCCAGTAAAGAACGATGTTGCTCAACTCTTTGTAGTTTCCAGTGAGGCCAAGTAGTCTATCCTTTTAATAAGTTGTATAAAACACGATTCACATGGTGCTGTAATAATGCTGTCTCTCCTGCAACTCTACAGCGTCATTGGCAAGAGTTAAAAAGGAGTTCTTGAACTCTCCAAACTCAAGGAAAAATCTCGCTCACCCCTCACTCTATTCTCTTGACCCGCCTTAACACTCACAGCTTCACTATCACTCCCAGCCTTGACAGTGTTGGGAGGGAAACTTGTTCTCTTTCAACTTGGGTCCAGTATTTGGGACCTACAAATTAACTGACACTAGACAGATTAACAGGAGAAAAGACAAGGTTAATCTGTGTGTTCACAGTGTACACACGGGAATACTTAGTGATGAGTGAGGTTATATGCCAAATTCAACAGTGGCAGCAGTGGGGAGAGACTTCAGGCTTCAGTGGGAAGGTATGGAAGGTTCATTTGGACTTTTTGATACTAACAGAAACAGGCAGTCCATCTCGATGGCAGCAGAATTCCAGGGAAGCTTTCTGGGAGAGGAGTTAATGGCTGCTGCATTTTCTGGAGGGCTGTTTTGGAAAGGTTCAGATAAGATTTCTTTCTGCATCCTCTTTGGCTCAGATGTTTACACTTTATAATAATTTTTATACCAACTCTGGGGGTCTGAATGGGTCCCCGCGATTAATCTCATTGTGTTCTTCATCATTATTTGTGTCAGTAACACAGAAACTCAGCATTTCCAGGGTTTTTATCCCCTGGAATTTCATTCCATTCGTGCATCTCCTTTTGTGACTGTATCTCCAATCCAATTTCTGGATCCCCTCCACTGTGGTCTCTGGAGCTCTATTCTAGTTACCCCTTCACTGTCAGATGGCTCTTCCTTAAGGATACTGTCTCCCCAGTATGATGGTGGATTTTACACTTTCATATCCCTGGAGCCTGCTTTTCTCAGGCATTTTGTGTGCGTGTGTGTGTGTGTATGTGTGTGTGTGTGTGTGTGTGTGTCTTCCCCAACTTTCCTCCCAGCTTTGAAAAATCATGTCTTTAGATTATATCTTCTACCATCTCTGCTTCTTTTTGTTGTTGTTGTTGTTTTGTTTGTTTGTTTTTTTGTGAGAGAGAGCCTCATTCTGTTGCCTAGCAGGTTAGAGTGAGGAGGTGCAATCACAGCTTGCTGCAGCCTTGCAGCCTCCACCTCCTAAGCTCAAGCGATTCTCCCACCTCAGCCCCCAAGTAGCTGGGACTAAAGGCATGTGCCACTGTGCCCAGCTAACTTTTGTATTTTATTAGAGAGAGGGTTTCTGTATGTTGCCTAGGCTGGTCTTGAACTCCTGAGCTCAAACAATTTGCCCACCTCAGGCTCCCTAGTGTTGGGATTACCGGCATGAGCCACCACATCCAATCCCACCTCTGCTTCTTGATGTTATCTGTAGGCTCCTTTGCTTTCTGTCACTCTCTTTATCCCTATGCCTGTCACAACTCTTGGTGATTCAGTATTCTTGGATATAAGCTTTCCATTTTTGCCACTCAGCCTTTGGCCCTCCTTTCTTTCATTGAGCTTGTTCACCACCACGCACATCCATCTTATCCCATGATCACACCTTAGATCTTGAATTACTAATATCTGTAAGCCTTCCGTAATCTCAACTTCAAGCATTCTACTTTCTCACCATAATACTAAACTTTCCATAATTCTCCCCTTAGTTCTCTAGATTTATTTGTTGACTCCATGAGACCTAGCACCTACTGTTCCTACCACCTTTTAAAACTCTCTCATAGTCTCCATTCTCCCATTTGTCTCCCCTACTTAATTTAGATTCTATGGTCCATCATTATAATTGCTCCCTGGCAGATATTATCAACTCACGTGCTCCTATATTTTGCTTTATTATTGTTGCCTGGAAAACCCCAGCTCTTTTCTCCCTCCACACCTATGCTTACGGAGATGAAAATGGCTAGAGAAAAACCTGCAAATGGAACTGGTCTCACTTTGAATTCATGATCACTAACCAGTATGCACCTTCGTGATCCTGCAATCCTATTTCATTTCCCTGGAGCAGTTATTTACTCTCCCGCTGTCCTAAACTCAATCATTATTGCTCATTTACTCCCCACAAAAATTTTCAAAAACTATCTCCTTATATATTATTTAAATTTACATATAATATTTTTGCCATAATTTAAATTGTGATAAAGGATGTCATACCTGATGTATTGTATGTGAACTTTTAAAATGTATCCAGTGGAGGCTAAAATACCACAAATGATGTCCACTATTTTCCATATAGAAACACAGAAAAGCTCCTCTGTAACTGTTGAAGCTGTTCATCATGCATGTTTCTTCTTGACTCTATTTCCATTCCATTTACCCCATGGAATTTTCTTTTATAATATATTTTTTTTTTGTTTGATAGCCTTTTTTCATACTTATATATAACAAAAGACATATAAATTGAAATTTAAGAATTCTTTTTTGTTTTGTGAGCAAAGGCCTCTAGCAGTTAAAGCAGTTAATGAATTATCATTATAGTTATTTTTAATTAGCAATTTGTCAAATAAATGTCTGTTACACATTTTTAAAAACAATATTAATCCTAAATTAAAGAAAAAATTACAGAAAATTCAAAATCAAAAAGGGCCTGACATAATTTTTCAGTTTTAATAAATGTGTATACCCAGTGAAACCATTTTGTTTCTGCACATAAATGGTAGCTGGGTATGAGTTGATTCTATTTCCTTACATATTTCTTATGGGAAAGTTTGGCTCTTTGTCTTAATAAAAAAATAAAATTTAAAGTACTTTGCTTTGAAAGACATTGTTATAGTGGAGTTTTTTTTTTTTTTTTTTTTTTTAAAGTCATATTTGGAGTGGGGAGGGAGGTGGTGTTCAAATGACGGGTTGGCATAAATTTTAAATAATTTTATCTTAACAAAGGAATGTGAAGCAATCTCAGACAAGTCTAAATGTTTAAAGGAACTTCTGATAGATGGGGTGTAATACATTGATTAGACTGATAGGCCTAGTGTTGAGTATCACAATTCAAGATGATTATAGTTATTTTTTAAAAGATTAGTTCCATAAGAATTATCGCATAGGTATAAATTGTGATTTATATAAAAATAATAGTAGGGCTTTGGTCTATTTATTCTAGCAAAGTGAAACCTAAGAGATGACATAACTATTTTACAATGCCAAGCACAATATCTTAGTGAATATTTACTGCATTGCAGTTGGATTATATAAAAGTTGAAGTTAAGGTTGCTAGTTTACCATATCCTCTATTAAAAAAGAAAACAATAATAATGAGACATAGGGACTTAAAATACAAAAATATGGATTGAAGATTTTGAAAACAATTAAGAATTAGAAATGAAGTTTACAAAGAAAATTTGGAGGTATCTCTTTCATCCCAAGGCTTTTAAAGTATTTTCTCCTTGAGATTTATAGCTTTTATGGCATATAAGGATTCCATAGTCAAATAGCTTTGGGAAATGATTGGTTAAAGACAATCAAATTGATTTCTTTATTGAAACATGCCAATATGCATACAAAAAGTAGGTAAAATACTTTTTATATTATGTGAATACACTGGGGAAAAACACCAAATGTTTCTATTATTAATTTCAATTGTTAGGTAAAATGAGGACGTATTTCTGGTCAAAAGTGCAAACATTTGCAACAGACTGATAATTTGTAATGAAAACTGATCTGTTTCAAAGAAGAGAGAACACTGTGAAAAATCCATTAATTAGTTTCACACTAGATATTTAAATTTTAAGTAATTCTGTAAAATGCTTATTATAACATTATGCAGAGCTACATTACTTTTGTCCAATAAACTTATTTAGTTCAATAAAGTTAGCCTAAATCTTGGAATTTTAGATAGAAAAAAAATCTTTATATTGGTCCTGAATTCAGTGGACACCTGGAACATTAACACATTTTGGGAAGTCTTAAGAGACCAAGTGACAAAAAGCTCACAGCCTATTACCATAAAGCTAAAACATATGTTCTGATTTACACAAGCCAAGTGTCTGCTAATGGTTGTATTCAGGTTTAGTTTTTTTTTTTTTTTTTAATAGTTATATGCAGCTGTAGCAATTTAATGTGGGCCTGGGCAATACCTAGTTAATATATTCTTTTCCTTATGTACCAGTGCATTGAAAAAAACATAAAACAAATTGGTTTAAAAACCTTTTATTGTGTACTTTCTTCAAAAATTCTCCTTACGGATACTTTCTCATGGGTTACAGAGTACTCCAAAGATTTTACATAAAAATGTTAGGTGGAAAATGTGAAGACACTGCTGGTTATTGTTGATGGTGTTAAAAGGTAAACTGAGGCATAATAAAATTTTTAAAGAGTATATTTGAGCAAATAGTGATTCATGAATCAGGTAGCCCCAAACCAGAAGTGGTTCAGGAGCTCCACAGAGGGTACACAAAGAGGGGGGCTTTTATAGGATGAACAAGGAAGCAAAGCAAATAAAATATTTGCTTGGTTACAGTTATACAGTTATACAATTGTCTTATTTGGTCTATCCTGTTGGAAAGTCCCTAGTTATATAACTATGTTAGTTGACTACTTCTGATTGGTTGAGTTTAAATTCTGTTTTTCTCTAATTCAAGCATTTACAAGAAACGGTCCAAGTTAAGTTCCACTTAGGTTTGCAATTTAAGCAGGGTTAAGCTTATTTTCAAGGCCTAATTAGTTTTGTCTGTTCAGAGATTTTTTAGGCCTAGTCTCCATTTTAATTTACTCATAACAACTGGATAAACTGTTTCAAAAGATTATATACCCAGGATACTATCAAAATGAATTTTCAATGTTAGTATGTGTTGAAAAATTCCTGAAGTTCTGGTACTTGATTTTTTTCTGATCATTTGCAATTTCACCCAGTCTACAAACAGTTTGCTGTATAAAAACCTATTTGCTCATAAAATATTTAAAAAATTATTCTGTATTAATTTAGCTCATAAATTAGCTAAATAATTAAGTGCTACCCTTGAAGAGTAACTAATATCCAAAAAGGTGTTTATTATTCCTGAAAAACTGTCAAAGCTGGGTATTATTTTATATTCATATAATGTTTTATACCATTTATCGCTGTAAGCCATTTAAGCAGAAATCATATCACATGTGGCAACTGGTCAAGCATAGTCATAGACACTTCTAAGAAGAGACAATACTATGTTGAAAAAAACTTAGTAGAGGCAGCCAACAGACTTTCTATGGATTTTAGGTCTGAGCAGTCAAGGCCAATAGTTCAGACAAGGATGCTAATGCTCTATTGACAATGAGAATGCTGTTGTGAAGTTCATAGTTGGTCATTTCTGGGAATTTTTCATATGCCACAAAAACAAAATAATGTGCCAAAATTGTCAACCGCTACCAGTAAAATCTCCCTAAATGCATAGCAAATAATGCAGTATTTTAAAATCTATTTATATTAGTGAGCTATTGATTTTTAAAAGGAATAGAATTGAAACTCATTGCCATTTGTGGTACTCAGCCAAAGGCATACTTTTAAACTCTATGGAAAGAGTAAATTCATCTATTTTACTGGCTTTTTAAAGCACATATGAAGTAATTTTGATAATGTGAAATTCTTTTCTTGCGAGAATTTGGATTACTCACTGTAGCCACCAAATGCTGATAAAATTTTAAAACTAGAAGGGAACTTGGAGACCTAGTCTTTATTTCCTTATTTTACAGATTGAGGAAACCACGCATGACCCTGAGGGCCTAAAATTGACTAGTTTAAAAATTACATACTAATTAGAGGCAGAGCTGGGGCTAAAAGTCAGCTATCCCTACTTCTAATCCTGGAAATAGAACATACATTGGAGCTGTTATATGTATTAATTATTACTAGTTAATATATGATGATAGTAGTGCTACCATATTTTTTTTCCCATTTATTCTGTCTAAGAATTTTCCAATGTGAGCCTCGTTTAAATTTAGGACCTGGTACATGGCTAATATTCAATATCAAATATTTAAGAGCTTTTGTCAAGTGAAGAGAGAATATTTTTGTGTTTTTGTATATGTAGAAGATATGGAAATGCACATGATTTGCATGATTATATGAGAAACGATTACTATCTAAAACTGGAGAGTAATATTAAAAGTGGAAGAGTCAGAAAATCTTGTAAAGTGGCTCCATAACTGCACAGGTGGCAATTCTATCTGGGAATATAGAATATAAGGAAAGATTTTATTACGTTTGAAATTCTTTTACCAGAAATGTATACTAGATCAATAAGAAAGTGCACATTAAACTTTTTACATTGAAATCAGTACTGACTCTGACTGCCTTTTCTCTTTTCTGTGACCATGAACAGATATTAGAGGATGAGAAAAATTCAGAGTGAAATACTGTCACTTTTGTCTATCATTTATTTAATAACCTCACCCATAAAGTATTCTTTTTGGAAAGATTGAAATACCATTCAAGATTATAATTCTCCTAAGAAAGCTCTTAAGTTATCCAAGAAATGAGAACATTTTAGCACATAAACTTGATAAAATATCTTGGCACGCAGGCTATAATAACTTATGCATTTTAGAAATTGTTCAAGTTACAGCAATAAAAAACAAAGCAGTAGAGAATAGATGAAGGAAAACAGTCTTCTCTGGGCAGAAATTAGAGGAGGTAGCGTTACTATATTGTTTTCAGTGATCAAATAATATTAGCTGGCATTGGAAGACTTACTATACTAAGTCAGGCATGATGATTATGCTCTTACCCAATTTACCTTTGTCCTCACAACAATTCTGCAAAGCATTATTGTCCCCATTTCTTAGATAATTTCAAAAATATGCTCCATCCAATAGACATTAAATACCGAAGCTAAAATTAGAATCAGATCTCTTGCTGAATGCTAGGTCTCAGTGAATTGTAATGTTACCTCAACGTTTGTCTTTTCAATATATTTAGTAGTGTATATGTAAATTCCAAAGCAGGTGCTTTAAACAGAACTGAGATGTGGTAGACAGAACAATACCTTCCCTTCCCCAAGATGTTCATATCCTAATCCCTAGAACCTGTGATTATGTTACCTTACATATCAAAGAGGAACTAAGGTTGTAGATAGATTAAGCTTACTAGGCAGCTGGTCTTAAAGTAGGGATAGTAGCTTGGATTACACAGGTGCATTCAATGTAATCACAAAGTTCTTAAAGGTGGAGGAGGGAGGCAGAAGAAGAGGTCAGGGTGGTGTGATGTGAGAAGGATTCGACCTGCCATTGCTCGCTTTGAGGGCTGAAGGGAGCCACAGGCCACGGAATGCTGGTGACCTCTAGAAGGTAGAAAACGCAATTGATTTTCTCACAGGATCTTAACCTGTAGAACTACAAGAAATTTATGTTGCTTTACACCACTAAGTTTGTGGTAATTTATTATAATAGCAGGAGAAAACTGATAACACCAAATGTAATTTTATCATTCTCTTTCTTTCTAATTACATTTTATATGAATTGCATTGGTGATTTCTTATTTTTCATTCTTATCATTGGATTATGATTAAAATATAAATCATCTTGTCATCATTCTCAATTTTGTTTTCTTTATAACCAATATATCCATAATCTTATATAATGTGTGTTTAAAGCAAGAATAAAATATAAGTTATAACCAGAGGAAGTATGAGGTCTATATTTTTTTAATCTGAATGAAAATATTTAAGAAAAGCTCAGGACTTGATTGTAACAGCCAGTTCTAAAGAGTATACATCAAGTGTTGAAAATATTTTAAAAGTAATGTTCTTACAACTTTTTCCATGCCTTTTTCTTTTTATTCCAAATGCATACCCTTGAGAATCAGAGACTCAGACCTTTCAATTTTTGTTGTTTTTAATTATTTAAGGAAATGTTGAATCTCTTGTGAAAACATTTTCTTTTACACTTAATACTTAAAACATGTAAACTTTCGAATTGCTATTTTGTTCAGTGCCAATTGTAACATTTGAATTTTTAGCAGTAGTATTGAAAGCATTAATTTTTATAACTGTCTCAGAAGTTTATTTATAGTTACAAGGCATACTTGAATGAATTCTTAATGCAAAACATATAAAAAAAGTTTTATTTAAATACCGAAGAAGTATTAGTATAGCATAGTGATTATAAAAATAGTAGGTGATTTGCTTTTAGTTTGTGTTTGTTTATCTTATTATTTTCCTTTTTTCCCCTAAAGAGTTGGTGAAATAACCAGTGAGGCAATTATACCTTTTGGCAGTATTTACAGGAAGTTAGTATGGAATGATACTTGATTAACCAATAGTGTATTGCAAGTACTTTTAATATTATTTTTCTGGCCTTGAATTAGCATATAATTTTTGAAAATTATTTTATTTCATGAATAAAGATTTTCTGGAAGTTTTTTGGAACATTTTCCTGATGACAAAAAAAAATAAAATAAAATATTTTCCCCATATACTTGTATAACCTGTAGGTTAACAATTTAGAAGTGCTGACTTTACATTCCCTAATTAACTTCTATCAAAGAAAATGAAATGTTTAATGACCTATTGCTATATCTTATCGATCCTTTGCAGAGATTATTCCTTACTCCTTAACAAACTTTGTCTACTAAATATTGTTAACTTCAGTTTCTCTGTGACTGTAATGCCATAATACAATGAATAGTTGAATAGATCATATATAAGCATTGATTTCTTTGTACTAAAAACATCTAAATCATATTCAGTAAAGTTAACTGTTCCAGATGCATTGTTGTATTGAAAATATATTTTATAAATGTAAGCTAAGAATAGTACATTTATCTTATTGGCATAAATGAGTATTTATGGCAGAAATTGTTTCATTATAGAAAATTTTAAATAAGAACTTAGTACAGATGTCGGCATCTACAAACACAGCCACTTTTTAATTTTTATATAGCTGTGATAGAGGAAAAGAAATATTTTTCGTGTGTGTCCTATGTGAACTATGTGTTTCAGGGTAGAAATGGCCCTAGATGATGAGAGAACATCCCTTACAGAAAAACTGCAGCTATAAAATATGGAAGGAATGACAGCATTAGCAAATTGCATTTTGAAATTCTATTGAATAATTGAATGAGTCATTAGCATCAATGAATGTTAAGGCCATTAAGAGAAAGACTGGCAAGAAACTATATAATGGAAGGACCAGGCTTTCCTCAGCTAGGCTTAGCGTCACTACATGGAGACTAGTCATTATGTGTCTCCTGATATGATGCTTTATGTATTTCACAGCACCACCAATGAAGTATTTTTACTAAGAAGCTGAACTTGACCCTAGCAGAGCCTTTAGCTCTAACTACAATTTTCATTCTATATATGTATATATACATATATGTATAAATATAATAAAATACATATGAAATGTTTTATATGTTTATATATAAAACAAATTGAACTATAAAAGAAGAAATAATAAGAAAAATTCAGAATGTGAAGTATTCTCAGGACAACCAACCCAATTTTTCTGAGTCCATGGTTTGCATAAGTGACTGGGTGGATGGGAAAGGGGGTTCTTCTTGACTAAAAGAGAATTCTAGAAATGAAAATACATGTGTGGACTTTGTTATGATGCCATCTTTAATACATCAACCATAAAAAGCCATTTCTGAAGATAATTGGGAGAAATTTGAATAACATTTGATATTAAATAATACTAATGGAATGTTACTAATTTTTTTAGGTGTGTTAATTTTAATTATGTAACAAAATGTATTTTTGTCATACTATATAAATGTTTAAAGGAAAAATGGCATTATTTGTAGGATTTGCTTTAATAGAGAGCTAAAGAGAAAAAGGAAAGAAAAAAGGATAGATGAAGCAAATATGTCAATGCTAACTAAAAACATTGTCTTTATCCTAATATATTTTAATGCATCAAAATTATGCATTTTCACATATATAGTAAAGGCACTTTTAATTTCATTCTTTATAATGCATTTTTTGCTCTCTACTACAATGCCTTAGACACTAATACTCTAGATTTAATTTTCATTATGAAGCATTATAGCCCATGTAATTTAAACCTAGTCACTAAATTCCGTTTTACTTTTTACTATATATTTTTTTAGAGATGGGATTTGGCTGTGTTGCTCAGGCTGAACTCAAACTTGTGGGCTCAAGTGATTCTCCCTCCTTAGCCTCCCAAGTAGCTGGGTGTACAGGAACATGCCATCACACCCAGCTGAAATTGTAACCTAGTCACATTAATTACTATTAAGTTCTGCTTGCTTGGTCTTAAGTAATATTTGGTTACTTGGTGTCCATAAGTTTATTAGTGGAAATGGAGACAATGTGTGAAGCTGCATTTCTGGAAAGGCACTAAGTGCCTCTCACTACTCTTGTTTTCTAGAGAAAGCCTTCAAATGCCAGTGGTTTCTACACCCAGGGCTGCCTGCCTAGGGGTTAAATTCTAGCTGTGTTTTCTGAAACATGCTTCTGAGAGGCAAATTCCAAAGAGTGGGGGTTCTACTTAGCCCTTGCTCACCAAACCCAGGATATAGAGAAGTTCTTGTTCAGGTTTGGCTGCTAAAGGAAAAAGTCCTAGCCCTAATACTGAGTTTTAGGATTTTTAGGATCTCTAGGTGACTTGTCTTTGGTTGCCAGAAAAATAGCCCAAACATTCTTCTCTTGGGGAAAAAGACATTAATTTGATTGATCTGTGAGTATGCAATGCAGTAAGAAAACAAAATGTGCCTTTTCTCACTCCGTTAGGGTTCTTGTGCTTTCTAGAGACAAATATCCCAGGCCTCAGCACCGTGTATCTCTGTCAGCACACCCTACCTGACAGTTGACTACATTTTGACTACCAGAAGGCATATATATGACCAGTGCCTCTGCCTGGGTAGCCCTAAAAGTTTTTGAGTCTCAGTTTCTATAGCCTCTGTAGGCGGCAGCTTTGATTCACAGATCCATTAAAAAAACCCACCTGCATGTAGTCTACTGGCCAGCATTGTCTGGGGCCCTCATTAGTTGTGTTTGGGTTTCTACACAATGTCCCAGGGTAGCCGGGAGATTAAATGTCAGTAATGCACAGTGGTGTGACTCAAAGTGGGAGAAGACGTTTTGTGCTTGGAGCCAGCCAGCTTCTCTGAGAGTAGTGCTTGAGTTCACATTATCTGGGTTCACAACCTCTTCACCTCCTGGAGACCACTGTGAATTTAGTTAGAATCAAGGCCTACATGTTATATTTAAAATACCTTAACAATGAAGTAAAATTGATTCAACTCCTTTAACCTTTCCAGAAACTTGCATAAAATAACTCAACTCCCTTTAACAAGAATTTCTATGGGACAATTTTATATACACAGTTTCTAATGAGAACTCCCGTTAAGTCTTTGAAATTGCTTTTCTTAATTTACTGGTGAATGTAAAATGCAAAATGGTCTTACTCTCCAAGTATGTAACATTATATCACTTCTCAGGAGGTATTTTAATTCTTAAAAATAATGTTATCTGTGGGATTTTAATTTACAGAGGCTACCAGTTTTCACTACTAGGCAAGACTGAGGAGCAGATCATCAATCTCTTTCTAGTATATTGTGCCATAGTTTTTGTTAGACTCTCCACAAAGGCAACTTGGGGAGAAAGAGGAAAGGGATGGATGCCCATTCACAATGGTTAAGTTACTTCCTTGGAGTCTAGAAGGCAGAGAGGGGTCTGATTTAGCCCTCTTTAGCTAAGCATTTTGGTTATTAACATTAGCAAGGATGATTCAAGAGGTTTAGGGAGATCAAGCTGTGTGTGCACCACAGGGACGAAAAAAGAGGGTTAAGTATGGAAGCTCAGTGGATCGACTATGAATTTCTGTTTTGTTCATAGTCAATACTCACATGATTTTCCTGCATTGCAACTATTAAGACTCTAAGTTATTACATACTTAGGCCTAAAATGACTTACAGTAACAGAAGGGAGATGGCCAGCAAAGAGCCATATGTTCATGATTCAATATTTCTCTCACATTGTTCTGCTAATTAGTCATCTATAGGAATATGTGATAAATGGAAAAGTAATGATGATTCAGTACCCTGTCTGTTTTCTATATTTCTAATAGAAAATGGTATTAACATATAGCACCTCCAAATTCTTATGCATGCTAATTTTTAAAACATCATGACCACCAGTAGACTTGATACCAAAAGTTAATAATCTTGGACAAAATACTAATATAAATAAAATGTAGAATAATGATTTTGGGCAAAGTACGATTGCCTATTGGTATAAAAATTAATCTGTGAAGAGATCTCTAGGAATGTTAAAATACATTAAGCTTTCATATGTTTAAATAGTAAAATGGACACAAACACAACAGCCCCCCCAACAGAAGTAATGCAAGAAAATGGGGTATGGAGGAATTCTCAGAGTTTTTGGAAATACACAAAGATTCCAATTAAGAGTCCTGAAACATTGTCTCAGGTGAGACTGAACTGTGATTGCAACTGAGAAATTTTAGGCGTCATCAACTTAATTTATTCATTAGTGATTAGTGAATATTTCATACTATGTGTCAGCCTCTGTAATCGGTAAAGAAGAAAACAACAAAATAGCATAGTATCCACAGTTTTTTTTTTTTTTTTTTTTTGAGATGGAGTCTCGCTCTGTCACCGAGGCTGGAGTGCAGTGACATGATCTCAGCTCACTGCAAGCTTCCCCTCCCGGGTTCACGCCATTCTCCTGCCTTAGCCTCCCGAGTAGCTGGGACTACAGACACCCACCACCACACCTGGCAACTTTTTAAAAAATTTTTTTAATTTTTTTTATTTTTAGTAGAGACGGGGTTTCACCATGTTAGCCAGGGTGGTCTCAATCTCCTGACCTCGTGATCCAACCGCCTTGGCCTCCCAAAGTGCTGGGATTACAGGCGTGAGCCACCACACCCAGCCAGTAAGCACTCCTAACTGAATAGGTTGTATCTTCTCCAAAAGAAGAACTCTGTTGAAAGAATGATGGTTCAGCATGGAATCTGGAGTTGGATGGCACAAAAACGTTTCTGTGTCTCCCAGCAGTAATCAGAGGAGTGGGTACTATAACACGTGCTCTTTCTGGTGGCCTTCCTAGATGCTTCTGTATACAAGATCTTCTGCCTGGATCCTTTGTACTGATTCACCTTTAGGGTTGTCTGAAACAAAAGAAATTACTCCATATTCCTTTTCGTTAAAGAGAAATGAGATTTATTTAGACTTAATAGAAAGGGTCAGCTGGAACCAAGGTTGTTGTGTCCTCTCTGAATTTTTTTTTTTTCCTACTTCTTGTGTGTTCTTCCGAAGACACGTCTAGCAATGACTAGGTCTTTGCTAGTTGGACAATGTGGACCTTAATTTTCCAACAAGATGTCTCTGAAGGTATTTTTACTAATAGTAAAAATTTCAAACAATTTCATCTTGTGGTTTTGAATTGGAAGCTGCCGTTGAAATAGCTGCAGCTTCTCACTCATTGCCTGATCTTGGTAAGCCCTAAAGTTGGCAATTTTCTTTAATTGCCAACCAGGGAAGGAGGTGGTGGTGAATGTACCAGAAATTCCATTTACGGCAGCATGGAAATTCAGAGAGTTTGTTACTGAATGAAGTTTTAACTTTGGTTAGGATCGCAGAAGACAAGAGCTAATATTGAAAACAACAAATGCAAGTTTAGAAAACAAGCATAGCCCTTCCTCTATCTGGGCTACATCAAAGAGTGCCTAGGGAAAGAAGTGTGATGAGCCAAGGTTACATATAATGATCCACTTTAATTCAGACAGCTGACCACCTCATCTCTTGTGCAAAAATCAGAGTTCATTTCTCTGCTTCTGGTACTTACCTAACAGTGATAGGTTACTGCTTTTGTGTAATAAATTTTGAAATAAGTTTCTCTGACTATTGTACCATAGCACTTAAACTTACCAGTCTACCTGACACATACATATTGTTATGATCTAGCAGACTACTAATTGTAATTTTGTTTTTGTTGACCATTAAGATTATTCGTCTACTTCTGTTAGCACCATGGCCATTGAAGCAACTTTCTGATTTTAAATTTGCGTCCTTCATAGAATTTCCTGTTTTGAAGAAACAAGGTGATTATTAGCTGATGCAAATTTACTGGTTTACTTGACAGTTATAACTCCTGTGTCAAATTAGGTATCTGACTTACATTAGTCTCTTGGGGATTGGTTAGCAGAAATTAGTATCTCCTGAGCCTGATCACCTGTGACAACTCACCTAAGAGACCAGCCAACTGCTTCAGACATTAATTGTCCTCCTAATTGTAGCTTGACTTTATATTTATCAAAATCCATATTACCTCTTATATGTTATAAAATTCTAGTAAGAAAAACTTTCTTTTTATATACCAGTTCTCAAGTGGTTTTTAGACACTTTTGGCCTCTCTTCTCCATTTCTAGGTGCTGCTTTAGTGCAGTGATTTTTCAATTATGCAGAATACTTTGAAAAAAATGTATGTCACCAAAAAATGCAAAATAATCAATTTGGTAATTTCAAGCTATTCTTTAAATAATACCTGCCTATGCTTGCCTCTCTTATTGATCCTCCTAACTTCCACAAATTACCACACACTTTTGACTTGATGTTTTCAACATCCATCCCATAGAATATGAGATCTGTGAGTACAGAAAGCTCCTCTGTCTTGTTCACTGTGAATCTCTCATACCAGAAGAGGTCCCACATTATAATCTATCAGTGAATAAATGCTGAACCAATAGGGTTTACATCTTATTATTATTGTAGAAATAGTATAACTTACATATTCTTATAGAAATAGTATAACTTACATTCTTAACATTTACCAAGCTTTTATGAATATAATTTTTTTCACTTAAATTTTAAATCACTTTACAAAACACATGTATTTGACTTTTAAAAAAATCTCAGTTTGAGGCCGGGTGCGGTGGCTCAACTGAGACGAGCGGATCACGAGGTCAGGAGATCGAGACCATCCTGGCTAACGCGGTGAAACCCTGTCTCTACTAAAATACAAAAAAAACTAGCCAGGCATGGTGGTGGGCGCCTGTAATCCCAGCTGCTCAGGAGGCTGAGGCAGGAGAATGGCGTGAACCCGGGAGGCGGAGCTTGCAGTGAGCTGAGATTGCGCCACTGCACTCCAGCCTGGGCGACAGAGCGAGATTCCCTCTCAAAACAAACGAACAAACAAACAAAACCACTCAGTTTGAAATTCAATGCATTAAGTAGTGAATAAGTATGAGACTTAAGGTATTGTAACAATTCAATAACTCAGTAAAATTTTTCTGCAGAAGGGATTACTGTCTTTTCAAAGACATAATTCACCCATTACTTTTTATTATATAAATTTTGATTTCTATAGTATTTCTCAGGAGTGTGTGTGTGTGAGAGACAGAGAGAGATTAATCCATCTTATTTACCACTCCATTTTAGCAAAGACGAATAATTAGTTTCAACAGTGCTCAAGTCATTTGTCATTCTCCTTGAGAAAAAATTAACATTTTACAACGTTTGCCAAAAGTAAAAATATTCTAACACAAAATACTTTAATATGTTTAAAATATAGATATCATTCAGCTTGAATCAAAATTATTTAACTGTAATAAAAATAACTAATATGCTTTTTAGAAAAGACCCACATTTTATGTAATGATTATTTTACTAAGCAAGACTTAAAAAAAATTATAGGGATAGTTTTAGGGTTTAAAAATAGAATTAATAGAGATTAAACACCAGATTTTCTATAAGTTTTAAATGTTCATAAAATAAATGTAGTAAATTAAACTTAGAATTCTGAATCCCAGTTGATAAAAGCATTTCAGCAATAGTGAGTTTTGATCAGGCTTTAAAAAAATTCTTTTCTGGAAAACATGTTATGTAAGAGCAACATATATGCATATATATCCAAATACAATTGTCCACGTTCATAAATAGGACTTAAGGATAATATAGCCATTTTCTTTCTCTATTTAAAGGATTTTTTTTTTTTTTTTTTGTATTCAGATAAACACAGTATTACGCAGCTCATATATTTCTATAGTAACTTTGGGAAACTTTCTGTTCTCACCAAATTTTATAGGTTAATGTTGAAGACTAAATCCCGTTTTTTGGTTTTTTTTTCTTGCCCAAATTCCTGTCTAAGGGGTCTGGGGAGTTATGCCCTATAAATCATAAATTCTCATCAGATGGGTTTTATTTAACCCTATATATCATGCTTTACTTTCCAACCTGACTCTGGCCATAACATTATGAGACAAAAAGGAAAATCAAAATAGTTTACCCCAAAACATGTCTCTTTGCCATATTTGAAGTGACCCTGCAAAGCTGTTCTTTGTGAGAGAAAATCTGCATCTGTAAAGAATCTCTATTAACATAGCTAGATCTTTTTCTTCCAGTCCCTCCCCATCCTAAAGAGATTAACTAAGATCTGAATAGGAAACTTTTGTCACCTATTGTCTTTAAGCGCAGACACTATAAGACTTCAAAAGAACTTTGGTCTCCACAATCTTTATCTTAACCTGAACATTCCCTTTTTGTCTATCCCAGGTCTTTAGACAAACTCAACCAATTGTCAACCAGAAAATATTTAAATTCACCTATAACCTGGAAGCTTCCTGACTGAATTTTTCCACCTTTCTGGACCAAACCAATGCATTTCTTAAATGTATTTGATTGATGTCTCATGCCTCTCTAAAGTGTATAAAACCAAGCTGTGCCCCAACTACCTTGGGCACACATTCTCAGGACTGACTTCCTGACGGCTATGTCGTGGGCCTTGGTCACTTATAGTTGGCTCAGAATAAATGTCTTCAAATATTTTACAGATTTCGACTCTTTTCATCAACAGTGTCTGTCAATGCAGTGTCAGAAAGAATTAATGATAGGAATGTTTGTGAGAGTAAAACATAGGACGGCTCATCATGATAAGTTAGTGGTTTCGAGGATTCAGATAAAATAGATGGGACTATTCTACTTTTCAAAGCAGAGATTTTATGTAAGAGAAAATATAGGGACTTGGGAAGTATATGTATAGAGTCAGAGAAATACAACTTGGTATAGTATGATACCTAATTTTTTAATAACACTAGAATTTTCAAGAGACATTTTCATGCATCTAAAATGCGTTCCTAGGAGGAAGGATTTTCTCCTGGGCAAAGGCCTTTATTATGGTTTCTACAGGAAAGGCAAAGCAAGTCTGAGTAAGCAGGTTTAGGATTGGCTACTTTGAATAATTTCAGCAGGCCCTGGGGTGATGGAGACTGTGGGATGGTGGCCTGGAGTGCGAGCTCAGTGAGATCCTGGAAAAGGAGGCTGTTAGGAGGGTTGTGGCCTTTTAGTGGCTTGGTTTGCATATACAAGGTACACAGTCAGGTGAGTTATCTCCTATCTCCAGGAAGGGGTCAGCCCTAGGAGGGGCAGCCTCTGTAGAGTCAACAAGACTCCCAGACATTGAAGCATTGGAACAAAAAGACATGCTTGACACAGTCCTTTGCTAATCATTAAGGTGAATATAATATAGTTATCCTCTTTAACTGCACATATTATGCATTCCCATTGTTTATAAATAAAATTTCAGTGCTGCAAAAGAAATAGCACTCGAATATAGAAATTTTCTTTTTAATTATCAGCAAGGCAAGGTAATTCTATAGAAAGGTGTGCTCTCACCAATGGAGCAATGGTGGGTGCACATTTGGACAAGGGAGGGGAAGCGGTTCTTATCCTGATGTACGTGGTTCCTGCTGCTGTGTCGCTCCCCTATTGGCTAGGATTAGACTGCACAGGCTAAACTAATCCCAACTGGCTAATATAAAGAGGATGACAGGGGTGAATGCTTTGGTGGCAGTCAGGGCAGAGCAGGTAGCAGATAATCAGAATGAGTTATGGTGGAGCAGGTGATCAGAATGAATTAGGGTGGAGCAGGTGATCAGAATGAATTAGGGTGCAGCAGGTGATCAGAATGAATTAGGGTGGAGCAGGTGATCGGAGTGAGTCAGGGTGGAGCAGGTAATCGAAAAAGATTGCTTTACGAGGAAGTTAAGTTTAAAAGTAGAAGGCAAAGAATTGAACATACTGACATATTCTTTGAAGAGAAATTTAGAATTCATATTCAACACCATGGCTCCAGACTACTCATATGCTAGTGACTTAAATTTATATCCAACTCTTCTGGTATATCTGTCTCTTTTCTATCTCATATTCTTAAGCTAGCAGAGTGAGTCCCACCTCCATGCTCTTCTTCCTGTTCTTCCCATCTCGGCATTTCTGAATCAGCTGGTTCTTGTCCAAAAGAGACCCTAGATTCCTTTCTTTGTCACATACCTCATATTTAACGTATCAGCAAGTCCTATTGGTTCTACTTTCAAAATGTATCTCAAGCTCTTCCCATTATCCTCACCATTTTCCCACCAGCTCTTCCCACTGTCCTAGACCAACTCACTGTCAAAGTATGTTAACTATTCCCATTTTTTGCTCTCCTAGATTATTTCACATAATAGGCAGTATACTTTTTTTTTTAAACAACATATATCTGACAAGTTAACTTCCTTGCTTAAAATCTTTCTTGGCTTCCTGTTATATGTAGAGTAAAATCTAAACTCCTTGCACTGGTTATATTATACCCCAGATGATCTGACAGTTGCCTAACTTTCCATCTGTCTCACAGCATTCAATTCTTGCTCACAACCCTCTGGCTATCCTAGCCTCCTTTCAGTTCGTCATACCGAGAGTGTGTTCCGATTTTAACTACACTTTCTTTTCCCTCTGCTTAGATTGTTCTGTGACATATTCTACAGTTATGACTCCTCATCTTCCCCATCTCAGCTTAAAAATCATTTTATGTTAAGTAGTACATTTCAATTATGTTGGATACATTAATATATATCCATTTATTTTACAAATATTGAGTATTTATTCTGATTCAGGTTAGTTATTTCCAAGATACAATGAGGGTATAAACAGCGGGTAAACATTCCCATTCCAAAAGGGAGAAATCAGGCAAAAGAGAGGGCCACAGGCCCCACAAAAGTTCAAATTCTAGCAGATCAGTCATTACATCTTAAATCTCTGAAGTCAAAGTAATTATGGTAATGAAGGGTCTTGAAGAGTCTTACTTCCAGTATCTGAATTTAATTCCAGCACTTTCTCCAACATAGCCTAAGAAAGATGTATAACCATTTCACTACATATGTTTTAAAAGAAATCACAGTTCATATGTTAAGTTTTATTTCATTTTGTTAAGGCATATATAGACAGCCTAAATTTTGTGGATTTGGTGTTTCTCCACAATGCTAAAATGTAGTATTAACTTACATTTTATGATGAAGGTATCAAGAAGAAAGAGAAGGAGAAAAACTACTGAATTTGGTTGAAACTCTAATTTCCTTCCTGAAATGTATACTTATATAGCATACTTTCCTACCAAAAGAGGATATGTAGCAAGAACAAATTTTGCCTATATATTTAAAATAAAATTTTACGAAATCATATAAAGAAACATTCAGACATTTAGCAGCCAATTCTTGGTTTCTGTAAAATTATTAATGTAGGTAAAAAAAGAATGATATGTACCCATTTTCCTTCATTTAGGAAAAAGTTTTTAAAATTTTCTACTTAATTAATTTTACAATTCATATCAAATTTTTATTTTGATAAGTTTATCAGCAGGTGCAGTGGTTCACACCTATGATCTCACTGTGTTGGGACACTGAGGCAGGAAAATAGCTTGAGGCCAGGAGTTTGAGATCAGCCTGGACAACATAGACCCTATCTCTATAAAAATTTGTTTTAAAAATTTGCCAGGTGTATTAGGCTATTCTCACATTGGTATAAAGAAATACCTGAGATGGGACAATTTATAAAGCAAAGAGGCTTAATTGGCTTATGGTTCTGCAGGCTGTACAAAGAAGCATGATACTAGCACCTGCTCAGCTTCTGAGGAGGCCTCAGGAAACATAAAACCTACCATTGCTCATGACCCTCTGGCAACCCAAATAAGCAGTGGCCAAAGGTGTACCTGGGCCCTTTTGAGCCAGGGCTGGAGCTGGAACAGCAGCTGGAACAGTGTCCCAAGGATGTGCAGAGCAGTGGGCCCTGGGCCTGACCCAGGAAACCATGCTGTCCTCTTAGGCCTCAAGGCTTATGATGGGGGGCTGCCTCTTAGATCTCTGAAATGCCTTCAAGGCCTTGCCTTGCCTATTAGCACTTACCTTATTTTAGTTATGCAAATTTCTCTAGCAAGTGGTGGCTGCATATCCTGCTTGAATTCCTCTCCCCAGAAAGTTGTTTCTTCCTCTGCTGCATGGCCAGGCTGCAAATTTTTTAAACTTCTACACTCTGCTTCCCTTTTAAATGTAAGTTCCAACTTTAACTCATTTCTTTACTCCCGCAGGTGAGTAGAGTCTATTAGAAACACCCACGCCACATCTTAAGCACCTTGCTACTTAGAAATTTCCTCTACCAGATACTGTAGGTCATTGTTCTTAGGTTCAAACTTCCACAGATCCCTGGGGCATGAACACAATGCAGGCAAGTTCTTTGCTAAGGTATAACACACGTGACCTTTGCACCAATTCCCAATAAGTTCCTCATTTCCATGTGAGATCTCATCAGCCTGGCCTACATTGTCTATATCACTATGACTATTTTGGTCACAACCATTTAAGCCGTCTCTAAAAAGTTCCAAACTTTCCCTCATCTTCCTGTCTTCTTCTGAGCTCTCTGCACTTTTCCAGCCTCTGCCTGTTACACAGTTCCAAAGCTGCTTTCACATTTTCCGGTATCTTCATGGTAATGCCCCATTTCTTGGTACCAATTTTCTGCATTAGGCTATTCTCACATTCCTATAAAAAAATACCTGAGACTGGGCAATTTATAAAGAAAAGAGGTTTAATTGGCTCACGGTTCCACAGGCTGCACAGGTAGCATAATGCTGGCATCTACTTGGCTTCTGGGGAGGCCTCAGGAAACTTAGAATCCTAAAAGACCGAGGGGGAGTAGGCATATCACATGGTGAAGGCACATGCAAGAGAAATGGGGGGAGGTGCCATACTTTTAAATGATCTTGTCTCATGAGAACTTACTATCACAAAGACGGCACCAAAGGCTATGTTGCTAAACCATACATGAGGTATCTGCTCCCATAATCCAGCCACCTCCCACCAGGCCCCACCTTCAACATTTGCTATTATATTTCAACATGAGATTTGGGCAGGGACACACATGCAAACTATATCAACAGGCATAGTGGCACACACCTGAAATCCTACCTACTGGGGTGGCAGAGGCTGGAGGATTGCTTGAGCCCAGGAGTTCAAGGCTGCAGTGAACTATGATTGCACCACTGCAGTGCAGCCTGAGAGACAGACTATGACATTGTCTCTAAAAACAAACAAGCAAATAAATAAATAAAAGTTTCTCAAAGTGGCAGTGCAATTTTTGGTAACTAGCAAATGACTTTTGTTATTTCCTTGATGTAGATTTCCTTGCTTGGTGTTGATAAATGAGACACTTCCAATAAAATTAAAATATGCTGATTTTAAAGTAGGTTACAAAATAAGGTAAAGTAAGTTCTCACATTCTAAAGGTAGCTTTTTATTAAAAAACTTTTTATGAAAGTGATATATATATGCACACACACATATTATAGAAAAATGAGCAAGCATAGTAAAGATTGCCTGTGATTTTGTTACCATTTGGGTATTTTCGTATCTTTTTTTACCCTTCATTTTTGGCCCCATATATATGCATTTCCTATATTTTATACACTATTTAAGACTTAGATCATACCATTTTGAAGCATATTATACTGTATTAGAATAATGTACCCAGAAAAAAAGAAAAAATAGGTATTTGTTTGAGGGAAAAATGTCATTCAATATTTTTCTCAAACATTATTTTTTTCCATGTAATGATTTAGCTTTAAATATAATGTTTCTAATATTTCAGTGTTACAATACGTATTACTAACATTTGCCTTACATATCTTTTTCATTCCTTTATTTTTTACCTTTCTGTATTTTGATTTAGGCATGTCTCTTATTAACAGCATCTACTTAGATTTTTTTCATGCTCATCTAAGTGGAAAATCTCTGATAGTTAAGGGGAAAGATTTAATTCATTTTCAATATTTTTTGTTTCTATTAATTTTGGATGGGTGGGTGCATGCATATGGAGATTTAGGTACATGAGCTACTTCTGCCATTTTAGTTAGATTTCCTCTTGATATTTTTTTCCTAGGATAAGCACTGAGCATTAAAAACATTTCTTTGATTGAAATACTCACTCTAAAGTATGGTAGCAAAATGTATTTTATATGTCCTCACTAAATTTGCCATTTACATCTCATATTTTATTACATAAATTAGCCATTAATAGCTAGCCTAGCTCTGAGGAATTTAGAAACCTACTTATTTTATTGACTTCATTTTTTTTTTTTTTTTTTTTTTTTTTTTGGTTTGTTTGAATGCCGGACTTTAGCATTTTTGTTTTGAAATAAGTTTAAATTTTATTTTTTGGTGGAGGGACTCTTAGCTAAAATTCTATTTAGTCCACAACCCACAACAGTTTGGATTGAATCCCATCTCAACTAAAATTGCCCTGACTGGCATGAAAAGTGACTTCTAGTTAATTGATCCATTGATTATTTTATCCTGCTATTCTACCTAGTCTCTCTGATCCACTTGGCAACCATTAGAAGAAATTCCCAGAAGACGGTGGGATACCATTAGAGAAAGGCATTTTCATGGGCCTTTTTCTTTGGTGGCATCTGCCATGCCGTGGAAAGATGCTTCATTCAGTGTTCAGTCTTTGGGTCTGTTCTCTTCTGACTTACTAATTTCTCCTTGGGAGAGCTCATTTAAAAGTTGTTTCCCAGTTTTTCACATACAAGAGCCTGATGCATTTTATTAACGTCACATCCTTAAGTTTAAATCTGTGTAGGTTGTACTCTATTAATAAAATTAGGCTATACCAAACTATCAAATTTTAAATTGCAATAATCCTACTGGTTCAATATAATCTTTTCATTTGTTGGAATAACCTACTATTTTGTTGAAACTGCTGTCAAAGCAATAGTAAACTTATTCTAAAATGGTTTAATATTTGTGGTATTTGGCAGTGTATTCAGTCTTTAATTGTATCTGATAGAAATACAAGTTCCATCTGTCTCACACGTGCATCCTACTCAAAGCATGGCACCAGAGCAAGTCTGTTTCCGATGCTCATAAATAAGATACCAACAAACCCACAATATTGGTACAGGCTGTTCTGGGCTAGGTTCTAAAATGTTAACCACAGGAAGTGATTTTAGTTCTTTTTATAAAACCCTTTTTTCCCTTCATCAGCTGCCTACGTGCTCGGTGTGGCACTTTAGATTTCCTGGATCTTGAAAGTATTAAAAATTACTGGAATAACCTGCTGGAAGGTGATCTTATTTACTTAAAAGAAATGTGGACAAGTAACTGCTAAAATCATAGCTATCTAAGCCTGTCTAAAATTGTTCTGATTGTTTTATTGAAAGTGGGTGTTTTACTAAGGCCTACTAAAGTTTATAAAATGTGTGGTCATAGATAATACAGATCAAGGCATTAATAATCAGTATTTCCAGTAATTTACAAGGTAACTTGAGTACTTATAACTCTAGCTTACCTTATCCCTGTTTCTGGTCATTTGTCTTTATAATATAAGATTACTTAGTGAGTTTGAAATTATTTTAAATGATTGGAAACAAAAATAGAATTGGTATATATTATGCTTAATGGTGGACTTAATTTTTCTCAGTAGTTGCTTACTTCTGTAATTAAAGTATATTGTCTATTAACTGAAATTTATATAAATATATAATTATGTATATAAACATAAATATGTAATTTCATATAATTATATAAATTATATTCATATGTATAATTAAAAGTAATTATACATTTTTATTTTTAATGTTTATATAAATGTACATATAAATTCATAAATTTTCATATGGAAATATGTTAAATATAAATATATAATTTATACAGAATATATAAAAATTGCAATGAATTTATTAAAATTAGTTAAAAATTAGAAGATATTTATTCATGTAATTTTGGATAAGCTTCTAAGAATTTTCTGAACAGTTTGAATTTGTCTCCACATTTGTAAACATAGAAAAAAGTTTCTACAGTATTCAAAGATGTCACCATTTTTGATGGAAAATTTGTCACCTTTACTTTTTCTTATAAACAATATAATAGAGAAAACAAAGCATACAAAGTATAGTACTTTTGAAAAGGCTCTTTTTTTAAATTCTTCAGGATGAATTTTAGTCTGATCATTTTGCTAAGACTGTATTTACGTTTCTTGTTTCTGCTCAATTCTTCCCAACTGCCCAATATTTTAGCTCATGGTAAGTAATTGGAAATTCTTTCTTGTTTTGGGTTGTCTATTATTAATTATTCTTAATGATGACTTCTTTTATAAAATGTTGTAATGTAACTCCCCTCCTACTATTTTTATATTATGAAATGCTTAGTGCTGGATAAATGAGTCAAATTTGTGCAGTGTTGGCAAACCACAATTATATTCAAGACCACTGGGGATCAGAATCTAATTTTATTAGAATTTAAAAATTGTTTTGAGATTTTGCAGGTATCTACTTAGCAGATGATTTCTTAAATAAAGGGGAAAATCAAGTATTATGCTTTGTCCTTTGATGATATGAGATAAAAATCACCAATGTAAATGATTTTTATCTTGTATTGAAAATCAATCCAAGCTGTAGGCAGGGCCACTTTGCCCATCAGTTTACATTAATGCCTTGAAGAGCAAGTCAATTTTAAAGTTACTGACTTAAGTTTTGTACCACATACGAACTTATTTAGTGAGTTCAAGTTGCAGATTTCCTTTACTTAGGTGGTCCTTTTCTCTTTTCTAGATAGAAACAGGCAAATAAGAAATGGTAAGTAAGAGTGATTCTGGAAAAAAACGAATCTATTGCTGTTTTTTTCTTCCTCTTACCTGATTTCTGTATAGCATTTGTCACTTAAGACCAACAACATCTCCCTGACGTTATCACAGCTCCTGCCTACCATGTGAACACCTCTTTCCTGGTTTTCTGTCTGCTTCCATGGATTTGGGTTTTTTTTTTTTTTTTTTTTTTTTTTTGGCTATTTCCCTTGGATCTGCTTCTGCCTAAACTCACTGTGATGGTATTCTACTGGTATTTCTCATCCACTTCTTTGTCTTTCACTTGAAATGTTATTCTTGGTTTATCTCATTTATTCCTATGGCTTTCAACTACTGATAACTTCCCATTTTATGTGAAATCAAACTCTTATCTCAGGACTCTGGTTTACCCATGAACAGAATTGCAAGCTGTAATAGATTGCAAAACTCTAGGAGAACTATGAAAATAATGTAAGAAACTAAAAGAGTGAGCCTGAGTAAGTTGGTGAGACATGGTTAGAAAAGACTTCCCTAAGGAACTGATACTTGAAGTGGAAATTGAGGACAGTGGTGGAAATAATGTCATGGAGAGGCAGAAGAGCAAGGAAGGTTCTTGCAGTCTGCCTAAACTGAACTTGTCAAACATCATTCTAATAAAACCAATACTTGATTAAAATCTTTTGGCTCTATCTATCATCTAAAAACAAAACACTTTCACCTAGGATTCAAAACCTTTCACCTGGCCTTAATTTAATTTTTATCTGATTTTTAGCATTCCCTCTGATCTGCTGGTTGGTACCTATTTAGGTACATATATTATTAGTTTATATTTAAGACTTTGATTTATTGTCTTCTATTCTCTTTGCCTGGATTGTCTTCCTCCTTCTCTATTTTTTTTTTTTTAAACTGGTGAGTATCTCTTACCCAATATCCAAAGCCCAGTGAAATATTGTTTTGCTTTTGCAAGTTTCCCACACAGTCAATTTTCATACAACTTTTTATGTGGCTTTATAATGTTCTTATCATTCTCAGGAGAGGCAATGTTGTGTTGATGCTAAGAGGAATGGCTGTGAACACAGATCGACTGGAATCAGAATACTGATTCCTCCATATATAGCCTGTGTGATCCTGTACAAGTTAATGTTAGTGCCTCCATCATAGGGTTGCTGTAAGGGTCAAAGGGCCTAGAACAGTGGCTAACATATATTAAGCAGTCAGTTGTATTAATAGTTGTTGCAGTCACAGTTTAAATTATATATCGTCCACCATTTTCAGGCTACCAGCTCCTTGAGAGCAGAGGATACCTTACTCACCTTTGTGCTTGCCACCAAGTAAATGAAATAATTGATATTTGTAAGGTTGAGTTGAAAGGGATGTTAAAACATTAATGTTCAGTCTTTAGTTAGGTAACAGGGTGGCATTTCCTATTATGCATCAAAACCATTCATTTATCCAGCATGTAATTTATTGAGCATCTATTCTGTACCAGACACAATTGTAAGAGGTAGAGATGAATTTATGAGTGAAGAAACATGATTCATACGTTTGTGAATTTTATAGGATAGTACTTTAAATAATCATGCAAATAGATGTATAATTCAAACTGTGTCTAGTGCTACAATGGAGTGGTATATCACATGTCTCATGCTTATTATGGGGAGGAGATTGGCTTGGTTTGGGAGATTATGAATGGCTTTCCTGAGGGAGTGACCAATGTGCTGAGGGGAGATGTCTAAGAGGATATGAAGTTGGTGATAGAGAGAACCTGGTAATCATGAGGGAAAGATGCCGGTGTGGATATATTCTGTCACCATGAAAGGCTGATAGGTGCTTGCTGGAGCTCATACCCATGGAAAGCCTTAAAAGTACACAAAGTAGACAGCTGCCCATGTGGTGAAAAGGCTTTCTTGCCTGGGATTTTTCTTCAATTTTATTCTTTACTTCTTTTTAACATATGTACTTTACTTTTAATTTTCACTGAAATTTTACTTAAAATCTCACCATTTTATATATATATAAATATATATAAATATATGTATAACGTGTACTTTACTTATTTTCATATATAACATATAAAATATAAATATATATTTACTGAAATTTTGCTTAAAATCTCACCATTTTATATATAAAAATATAAAAAAAATTTATATATATATTTATATATATTTTTTTTCCTTTGAAAGAATGTAATGAATTCTTTTTAAAAATTTCCTCAGAAGACCAAAAATGAAGCTTCCCTTTTAAAATGTGTGCAGTATTGGAGCGGCAACAGATTATACTATTTTAGTTTGTTTATTAAGATCTTGGTTCTAGGATTTGGGGTTTTCTCAGGTTTCAAGAATGGGGAATTAAAAAAAAACACTGTAGAATTGAGCAATTATGTGGCATTTGTAGTGAGGTCAAGGGTACATGGGCTGAGAAGACAGTAGCTGTGGTTACCAAGGCCTAAGAGGAGTGAGAGTGAAATGGAAGATGAAGAAGGAAAATATGTTACATATATATTTTATATATTTAATAAAAACAAGTAGAGTATATGTTCATCCCCCTATTTTATATGTATCATATATATGATATATATATTAATTGATAAATGATATAAATTATAGAACAGATAGTATATGTTCATCCCCCTATTTTATATATATCATATATCAATATATAAAATCATTTTATATATCATTTATATATCAATAAATCATTTATATATCATTTATATATGTCGGTATATATCTATATATGACAGATATAATAGATATCTATATAAAAAGATGGCTGGATGTTGGAAATCTCATATATCGGTATATATATAAATGATATTTATAAAATGTGGATGAACATACACTTTACCTGTTTTACAAATTGTCTGGGGCAGCAATAGATTAGGTACTGATTTGATACTACTTAAGGAATATTGAACTGTACACTAAATTGTTTGTGTAGTGACCAAAACTAAATCCAGTTCTTTTCTGAAAAAGGAACTAACTTGGTACATTTTAAAGTACTGTTCTTTTTTTCCATTAATTTACTTTTTTAGGTGCCAATTGATATAGGAAATGGTGTCTTATTATTACAAGGCAATGACATAAAATTTTATCCCCTTCTCTCATGTCCAGTTGTATTTGTTTTGACAGAGACTAAGAATGACACAGTAAAGTTCCTAAAGTAACAACTGAATAAAGGACTATTGTAAAACATTATAGATGCTATTCTATAAAATGTAAACGTTGTTATGAATACCAATCAAAATAGGTTCAACCACCCTGTATTTTTTCAGGCAAGATACTTGTATACTAAGCAATGCTAGAAAGGTACCCACCAAAGAACTAGCCTGTATAGTTACATGTGTGAACTTAAAATAGCTTCTCTCTAATATGAAATTTTGGAAGAGTCTTTATCCAAAGGGTTGATGTATATAGTATATAATGAAGAATTTTTTAATTGCCTCATAACGAAATCCCATGAGCCCTCCCTTTGTGTTCTTAATAAAAAATGTCTGCCTAGCTAAACAGAGCAGAGTGGTGTGCACCTGTAGACCCCTACTTGGGTGGCTGAGGCAGGAGGATCGCTTGAGTTCAGGAGCTGGAGGCTGTGGTGCTCTATGATTATGGCTATAAATAGCAATTGCAATGTAGTCTGGGCAACACAGAGAAACTCTGTTTCTAATGTGTAAAAAAATATATATGTATACACATGTATACATACACATGTGTATACACATATATATATATATAAAATAACTGGCAATTTATATTCCCAGATTAATTTGAATGTGCTTATTTTGTCCCTTTTTTATGGATTAGTGTGGGAGATGACATTTTGATGTAAGTGATACAAATGATATTTTAATGACTTCCAACTTTAAATGTAAAACACAGTCACTCATAAATCTTCAGACTGAGTTATGTTAGGTATATTTTAGCATCAGTTCTCATTTTAAGAAGTTTTGGTTATAATAAATTCAGATGAAACTATTTGAAACAGATATCTATATAAAAAGATGGCTGGATGTGGGAAATCTTTTATTTTATATTCATATGGTTATCATTGGAAGCAGTGGGAGTTGTGTGCATGCAAAGATTATAATTAGTTGAGATAGTGCATTTGTCGGGGGAAATCTAAATGAAGTTAGACTAGCTACATGAAAGTCTGTGGTTTATTTCTAAGAAATGCTTTGAGCGAAATTTGTGTTACCAACCTTGCTTTAATTTCTACTCATGATTTTTCAGAAAAAGAAAATTTGGGAAATAAGCTTTAATTTTTCTGTCATTTTAATTAGTTGTCCATATGTTGACTGATATATTGATGTAAAGTATCCAGGAAGCCCTTAACTGAATTCTGAGGTAGAAAACATTTGCCTTTGTTCTCCTACTTTTCCATTATTATCCTTCAAAACATCTTCTCAACTCCTAATCTCAGATAGCTAATTCTTTATCCCAATCTCATAAACTTCAACTCTCAATTATCTGAAAAGCAAATTGATGGCAATGGGATAAGAGAATAACAGAGAGATAGGTGTGAATTGTTGTCAGTGTTCTAGTTGTAAGGTTAGTTAAGTTTATGGAGATTCAATATAATATGAATAAAGAAAACAAACAAAAAAGCTGATCATGCATGGTCCATGGTCATTAATTCAGTTCTACGAACTAAAGTCTATCTAACAGTATTTTAAATTTTTACATGTAAAGTATTGTACTTTCCAGGGTTGTTTGCATTTTAGTAGAGAAGTGAATTGACTTCAAGTTTAAAGGAAGCAATATCTTAATCATTTTAAACCCAATTTCAAATTGTTCTATTATTGACAGCCCTAGAAATGCTGATTCTCCTGTTTCTTATATCTGCTCATTCTCTCATGGAGACTTATTTCTTATAGTAAGCATGTAAGAGTTTGCAGGTGGGTGGTTGGGAAAGGGAGCTGTCCATAAAATCTCAATTCATCATATTGCCATAGATGCCTGAAGGCACTGGTAACAATGACATTTCAGAGTGACAAGCTCTGGACGGTAGTGATGAGAGGAACATTCTATGGGTGGCATCACATGGTCTTACTACTTCATCTGTTCCTAGTGTAGGTCCTGATAATACTTATTTTAAACTATTGTTAGTGTATTTGGGTGCCTTTATAAAGATATGAGAGAATATAATATGAAAGAATTGATGCAACTTTTCAAAGTAGTACATTTGGAGTGTCACATTAATTTTATAAGACTAGGTTAGAAGCATTGCTTTCTTGAATCTTTTATAAGTCTTTGGAAGATTCAATTTTAATTGAAATCTAATCTATCATCAAATCATGCTGCTTCCACCTCAAAAAATGATGCCATCTCCATTGACAGCCGCCTGTTTCACAGCCACTGCTGTGGTCTAATTACACCTCCTACCTAGAACACATGGATCTGAGTGCTCTCATTTCTGCTTTCCTTTTCCATAAGCCCCCAGTTTGATGTTCTTATAGCCTGAATACACTACGGCTGCCAGGTGGCAAGGCTCAGGAACCTTGAGGAGGGATGCTTGGATCCTAGAAGGTCCACTCATTGGGGATTTATGTTCTTTCCATCACTTAAAAATAATAAACTATAACTGATTTCTATGTAAAGACAGATGACACAATAACAGTTTTATCTTCATACTATACACTGTAATTAGTCAGACCCAAAATAACTTCAATTATACTAGCTTCATATATTTTTTAAATTGGTCTCAGCTGTTATACAAGAATAATCCATAATTGAGACCTTAAAAAGTATGTCATGTCTACTGTACTCTAGGAGAAAAGCAAAATAAAATAAAAACCTATATTTAGATTTTACTGAAAAGGTGTTATTTCTCTAGGGGAAAGCAGTTAGTATGGATTTAATTCTTTTTCACTCATTTCCTTATCTTCTGAAATCTGCTATGTTTTTGATTTTTAAATTTTAATGTCTAAATAAACTGACCACTCTGCAATAAATTGCTTCACGGAGAGGGTTTGTGAAATTATACTGTTCAATGACAAAATTGAGTTATACAGGATTATTTTCTATAATGTGGTGGAAACAGATAGTTTTCTCTCTCTCTCTCTCTCTTTTTTTTTTTTCCTAATTTACAACTAACTCTGTGGGATGGATTGATCCCATATAAATAATTTTTGTGTTTTGGTTTTCTCTCCAATGTATTAAAATAAGAAAGAAACTTGCTATAAGAAGCATTGAGTTGTATTATCCTCCTAATGCCCTTATCTCTCTTTTAAATTGTTATTATTTTCCTCCTAATGCCCTTATCTCTCTTTTAAATTGTTATTATTTTCAGATTCTCCTCACTTTTTCAACTATAATCAGCCGAACTGATCATCTAAGGTAAACTGAGACAGAGTCTTGATCTGTTGCCCAGGCTGGAGTGCAGTGGTGTGATCATGGCTCACAGTGCCCTTGGCCTTCCAGGCTTAAGTGATTCTCTCAACTTGGCCTCCCCAGTAGCTGGGACTCCAGGAGTGCAGCACTCCTATCTAAGTTTTAAAATTTCTTGCAGATACCAGGTCCCACCATAATGTCCAGACTGGTCTTGAAATCCTAGGCTGAAGCAATTCTCCTTACTTGGCTCCTCAAAGTGCTGGGATTGCAGGCATGAGCCCCACCACCTGGCCTGATCAATGGTTTTAGGTTTATTGTGGAACACAGCTCTCCAGACACCAGAATGGGCCAAATGACAGGCTGCCAACAGAGCAATATGAGATATGATGGAGAGCACTTTTTTGGCTCAGAACTATAGACATGTAGAGCTGAAGATCAGATTTAGAAGTTTAGCCTTTCCTAAATTGAAATCCTAGAGATAACTTCCTGACCCCAGATGTTTCCATGCTGGTCTTGGTTACTAATGAAGGGGCAGAGAGAAGTTTAAACCACAGGATATAGTGTGGTTGAACACAGATGCCTAACTATAACTATTATAAGTTAAATACAGAATTTGAACATACACTGTTAATATGCAAAATTATTTAATTTTAGTTTTAAATACCTTATAAAAATAATACCATGGCAGTCTTTTATTAGCTTACAGCATGCTAAAATATATTGTGAAATCTTTGATTCATGAGGCAATATTTTAGAGCAAACTCGAGTAGAGAAGGTGGAATTAAGTTGTACTCTGCTTACAGAGGAAACAAAATTTTAACATGTATTTTACTATTAAGTGATGTGGACCCAAAGTGAAAGCTAAGTAAATACCAGAATCTTTTGTTAGCTTCATGTGTGAATGTGGCATGTAGTCAAGAATATGTTGTCATATCCATTCATTGTAGTTTTCCTTACTCAGTTCTTGAATCTTGACCTCTGAGTGTGAATATTGAAACTCTATATTGTGCTCTTATAAAATTACTTATTTCTGAAACATAGTAACTAGAAACAGGATTTATCAGATCATAAATAATTTGAAGAAAACTATTCACTAGGGAAATATAATTATTATTTCTTCACTTGACTATTATGGATTTGAACAAATCTACAACAGAAAGTGGCCATACTTTTTGAAGATTGAACATTTTGCTTCATCGACATGAGTGATGAGACATCTAACTTGCCTAGAAAACACCATGGGTTTGTCACAAAACTGATTGCCTGGCCATCTTCTGCACTGCTGCCAGATGTTTTTTTTTTTTTTTTTCTGGCAGATGATTGCAGTTTTTAGTTTTTCTCCTCCAAGATCCTGTGGGTTCTTCACTGTTCACAGATTCTTCACCATCAGTGTCAGCTTCATGGACAAGCAACCTGTGCCATTGCATAGAGTCCTACCCTTGGAAGAGGGCTCCATGCTTGGTTTAATGCTCTGTCACCATCTTGAAATTCTTAATAATTTGAACATGGCACCTGACATTTCCATTTTGCACTGAATCCTCAAAATGACATGGGAATCCTTTTCCAATTGCCTCAGATAGGATTTGTTCTTTCCTCCTCTTTGTTATTATGCTTTTTTAAAATTTGTTTTGCTTGTCTGAATGATGATACCAAATTACACAAGTTAATTGTCATCTATCTATCTCCTTTACAAGAAGGATTTAGTGGATGCTGTTGGTACTTATCCAGATTTCTTTTACCAGTCAGTTTACCCATCTTCTAGCTGCTGTGAGTGCTGGCTGTTCCTGTCCTACAAGTGCTCTTCTCCAGAGAATTGTGGTGTTACAGAGGCACAAAGAGTTTATTCCTTGCCTAAAGATGGGGCAGCTCTGTGGTGCCATATGTCTTCCAACACATCTCATAGTCTTCTTTGAGATCAGACTGAAATGGACTATAACTGAGCTCACATCCCTTCTTGCGTCTTCCTCTGAACCTACCCTACCTCCATCACTGCTTTTCCCCTTCTGAGCATTCCCGCAACAGTACACAAGTACCTGAATCCCTGACCCAGCCTTTGCTTCTAGGCACTCCTGTGTAAGCCAGTCATGAGTTAGTACAGGGATCTTAAAATAACACCAATATATGCCCTTTCCAAATAAGAAGGTTATTCAAGAATCTGTAAATATGATTTGATAATAAACCTGAGGAATCAAAAGCCTTGCAAGTGAACATCACCCCGACTATTTATTCTTTGTAGTATGTACGATGTTAGATTCAAAATGCTGAACGAGCTGTCCTTGGCTACCAGCCTCCTGACATAGTTGGCACTGACTTAGGAAAATGGGTATTCAGTACTTTAGTCTGATGGATAACTGATGACTGTCCAATCTCTGGCTTCTTTTAGCCATCTTCTGAAAATAAATTTGGTGTTTCTCTGAGAGGAAAGTTATTCAGATCCAATAGGAGTTTTTGTTAATACTTTGGTCTAATTTTAATGTTCCTATTTATTGAAGGAACAATATAATGTGGTGATTAAGAGCATGAATGCTCAAGTTGTACATCTGAGTTCAAGTCCTGCTGCTTTCCTTTCTGTGTATGATCTTGAACAATCTTTTTAATTTCTTGTGCCTCTCCTTATCTATATTAAAAGTACCTACCTAGTTCATGCAGTAATTATAAAGATGAACTAAGTATATATGAAAAGATGAGAATGGGGACACACAGACAGCTTTATATAGATGTTGGTAACTGCTATTATTGACATGAAATACAGGAGATACAAATAGCATCTAACAATTTGTTTTTTAGTATAACCCAGTTATATTTAATGTTGATTTGTAAATGAAATTTACTGAAATATAGAAAATGACTACATACTCTAATTTGGCTACTCTTTTATATTAGGAAGTATAAATCACAGTTTAACATAACTATGACATATTGAAGTATTCAAAATGAGTTTTTCATATTTTTTCACTGAAGTGAATTTGAGTGACACTTTAATATTTATTTTTTGTAAGGCAGTAGTTACTAACAATGAAGGTAATGACCATGAATGTGATAATGAAGTTGACCATTATACACACTTAAGATGTGCTTCTTTTCCTTGAATGTTATTAAAGGCCAGAATCTTCAAACAAACCATATAGTGGCATTTTATAAAGCTACTGACCCCGGGGCCATCATATGACCTAAAGGTTGACTAGAGTGAATCTTTATATCTTTTAATGATACAGCCAATAACTATAGTCAAACCAAGCATAAAATAACAGACCCTCTTCTCTTTAAAGTTATATTAACTTAGATATTAACGTAATGCTAAATTATCTTAGGATCATTGTAGAAATTACCACACTAGGAGTGTGGTATTTCATATGAAATACTGAGAGATTCATAGAGACCCAAAAATTAATTTTTAAAAATTCTTGAGTTTTGGAAATTAATCAACTTTTATAAGTTTTTTTTTTCTTTTTTTTTTTTTTTTTTTAAAACAAGGGTCTCCTGGACCCTACCTTAAGTGCTTTCAGTAACTGGGAAAAATTAAATCAAGTCATTCAACTCTTTCACCACTTTTTAACACTTTTATGTGAGCAAAATCAGATTAAAATGCATATTAAGTTCAGTCTTGGAAGAGGAAATAGTGAAAAATCAATTTCACTCATTTTAGGTTGGTAGTGATGGCAGGCACACATATTACATTTTGTGTGTGTGTGTAAAAAACAGTCACATCTTTTCCCATTAACCGTCTCCTTGATTGATTACCTAGAATCCCACTAAGCCGAAGCAAGTAGGAGAAGGTGACAAAGCATCTGATGCTAAGAGTGTCTTGTAAAAGAAAAATTGCACCTAACTTTTACAAAATAACTCATGCTGCAACATGCTTATGAAGCACATATGGAAAACCACTCTAAATGGTAGTAGTCAGTATGAGGACTTATATTTTGGGTTCCACCAAGGATGTGGTCTTCAGGGTTTTTGGTGAATAAGCTATATAATAGGTGTGAGCTGCCTGATAGGACAACTAGAGCCACTTCATAGTGAGGCACTGAAGAAAGGAGTTACATATGAAGCTCAGGAACTCACACTGCCTGGGTTCCAATCGCAGCTCTATTACATACCAGCTGTGGGGCCTTATCTAGCTGAAGAGAAAGTATGTTAGAGCTGTGATGCAAAAAGCGTCTGTGGATGTCAAAAACAAGATGATTAAGGGATAATAATATTGAGGAAAACAGTACTTTGTACTTCCCTCTGCAAGATTAACTTCAATTATATATATTATATGTTGTCCCATATTTGGCATTTTTATAATATCTCTCTTTATATTTCTCTTTCCCTCTTTTTCTTCACATAAATGATTAATGATAATGATTAAAGTAAATTATGTAATAACATGTTTTTAAAGTAATTTAGTTGAAAGCATAGAATAAAATGCAGGTCAGGAATATTTCTAACTGTAACCTAAACTGAATTCACATTTTAACTTTGCAGAATTTCCATTTAAAGAAAAATTTATGGAAGAATTATATATGCTCAGGTCCCCTGATATTAACAAGACCATATGCCTGTGGCTGAGATAGTCCCAGTTTGTCAGTTACCCCAGTATAATAACTCATAACACTCTTTTATTCTCAGAAATATTGTGCTTTGATTGATAAAGCATATGCATATCCTACTTAATATAGGGAATTTACATATGAAGTGTTGTTATACTCAAACAATTCTGAAACAGTTTAGGCAGCAGCTGTGAGCCACAAGTAGTGGTAAAAATTGTGTCCAGTCAGAGCAAGCATCAGCAAACTTCTGGCTGGTCATTCTTACTTGTTTGCTGTATAACACAGTCCTTCAAGTATTTTGTAGCCCATATTCCTTAAAGTAAAAAGAATATTACTTCATGCTAGCGTATTTTATTCAAAGGACAGTCTAAAATGCAAGCCCACATTTTTTCTAATGTATTTCATTCCTGTCAATATTTGAATCTGTGCAATATGTCAGAGTTTTGGTTACTATTCAGTAGAGAAATGAACTTTTGGAAGCTATACATTTGTTAGATAATTTCATCTTCAAGTAAATTCTGGGCTTCAAAAGAGTCCCCTGAATGTAGCACAGTATCTGCTATTCAGTAGGCGCCTAATAGATATGTGTTAAATGAGTAAATGTGTAATGATGGTAAATGGTTTTCTTAACTTTAAAAAAAATGAATTTAAATTTTGTAAGTTAATAGTGCTTTTTTTCCCAATCATCCCAACTACCATGAGAATAAGATTTTTACTCAAGGAATGTCTCATAACTACTATTCATATTTATTAGGTAAAATATAATGTACATACACACTAAGGAAGAATTAATTAAATCATACCATTAAAATATTAAGTGAGAGACCTTAACCCATATATGTTTAAATATGAAGGAGGAAAACAGATAATATGGAGGGAAGAGAACCAAGAGATAATTGAACTTTTTGTCATGGTAAATGGTGTTCCAATGAACTTCAACTATAGAATTTACTGTTGAAAGCTTATCAGTGATCATTCTGGTGTCCCTCAAAAATGTTTTTTTTGTTTGTTTGTTTGTTTTTTTGTTTTTTTTTAAATGTTGTGTTACACATTCCTATCATGGTCAAAGAGATGGTTTATAATTTTAGACTAACATCAATTCAAAAAATAGACCATATTATTGAGGAGAAGAGATTGAAACAACAATTAGTAATGAACTTTTCAGATGGTAATTTGATACCAAAGTTTGAGCACTGCATCTTAAGGGATGGATGCTGCTCTTTGATCATGTTATTAATCTTTCAAGATTTTAATAACACTTAAGGCAATTTTATTATTTAACTAGGAGGTAGCCAATAATTGCAATAAACTTTAAATGTCCATAATAGCATGATGGGAAAAGAGAGGGCCAACAAAAGCGTAGATCTTAAAATAGTTTTAAAAGTTTTTGAACTCTTCCAATTCAATTGGAAAATTATGAGCATAAAAATGAGCTAATTCAGGTTAATTATGAACAGATGACTGGCAAGCCCTTACCAAATAAAAATGATTATTTAAAGCCCACTGGTCCCTTGATGCTGCAATTGTATGACATCAAAGACCAAAACTTCATAGCCTCTTGGTCATTACTAGCACAACTTTGTTTACCTGGTGATTATTTCTCTGCTGTTCTCCCTCTTTTCTCTTGGTTTTACCTGTCTCTTTGAATAGATTCTAGTTGATAAGAAAAAGTATAATTTAATCTCTTTTTTATAAAATATCTAATGGAGAGAAAAGCATGGCCACTTCAATGTTCAATAACTATGTGTTGAAATTGCTGGAATAAGTAAGATAAATAGTAATTTAGTAATCTCAAATTATTTTACAGAAGACTAATCTGTCTTATTTCTAAATTTGATGAAAACAGTTTTTTTAATACAAAGGGTACAAAATATTAATGAGTCACCTCAACCCACCCAGAACAGTGTCTATTCTAATAGAAAGAAACAAATTCCTGGCAATGCAAACTCCTTTGCTTTAATGTCTTTTGATGTAATGCACAAACATTAAAAAAAAAAACAAAAAACTGCATGCAGAAATTTTAGTATCTTAAATTTCTCTACGTTTGTTTAATTTTAACATCCAAAGAAACATTTTTAAACCAAGCATCAATTATTGCCATGTTCCCACCAAGTGATTTTCCATTGAACAAGATTTCTGGAATTATGCAAGCATCTGCTTGAGGAAGACATCTAGAAATACATTTGCACATAGAGGCTATTAAAATATGAAATTACACTAAAGGCTCAGGTTGTTGTTGAAATAAATGTTCTACCTCACTATGTTGTTACAGAAAATATCAACATTATTATACAAGCTGTCTTAAATGATCTGGTTCTCATGCTAAATTGCTATGCTCTCCATTTCATTTTGTCTCTATAGGCACAATCTTTCTTTAAAAATATTGGCAAAAATTTAGCAGCATTCAGAATATCCTAACTCTTTGAAATGTTTGCGTATTTCTATATTGCTTTTCTGATCAGAACATTTATATTTAGTTTACATGCCAACAGTTAAAACACAGATGTTTACATTTATCTCCAGTGAACTTTCCTCTTAGAGTTAAAAGAAAATATGATGTCTCAGGGAGTTAGGATAACAAGCTGTGATAACAATTAATACTTGATTCCAATGCATCATGGAATTATAGAACCCAATAAAACTGCCTTTGTTTTTTGGAGGGTAGCCATAGATTTAATGTAAACCACTTATTTCACATGCATTTATTTATCTGTTCACTTAACAATATTTTAGAAATCTCTTATGTGTAAGACTCTGGGATATAGTTAGACACAAATGGAGCTGATGGTTGTGTAAATAACAAATAATTTACATGTTAACACAAGAAAGAAGATAGAAAGTACATTGCATATGCATTAATTTAGCAGAACAAAATACAATATCTAATAGGATGTGTTAGTCTGTTTCTGTATTTCTTTTCTTTCTTTCTCTCTCTCTTTTTTTTTTTTTTTTTTTTTTTTTTTTTTTTTTTTTTGAGACAGAGTCTTACTCTTGTCGCCCAGGATAGAGTGCAGTGGCACGATCTAGGCTCACTGCAACCTTTGCCTCCCAGGTTCAAGTGATTCTCTTGCCTCAGCCTCCCAAGTAGCTGGGATTACAGGTGCCTGCTCTCATGCCCGGCTACTTTTTGTATTTTTAGTAGAGATATGGAGGGAGTAAGAGGGAAATTGGGGAGGTTTCAGACTCTTTCAAACAACATATCTTAGGTGGACTAATTGAATGAGAACTCATTTATCACCAAGAAGATGATGCTAAACCATTCATGAGAAATCTGACCCCATGATCTAATCACCTTCCACCAGACCCCACTTACAGCACTTGGGATCACATTTCAACATGAGATTTGGAGAGGACAAACATCCAAACCATGTCATAGGAAGACAGGAAATTTGGTTATATCTGACCCTCAAGAAAGTAGTTGCCATCTTAAAGCTTGTGAGGAGCCCTGGCTACAAGATTTAAAAGCCAATTGGGAATGAAGTATAATTATTTTCTTAAGTGTAGGCTACTTATTTAAGAAACACACTTCTCAGTGCATACTCAGCTTATTATCACTGTAACCCTGTAGAAATCATATCCCCAAGGGCAGCAATCTTTTGATTTTTATTTTTTCACAACTCTATCTTCAATGTCTAGTTCAGGGCTTTGATATAACAAAGGCTTAGTAAATATGTATTGAGTGAATGAGTGGATTAAGCTAAGGACAGATGAGCTTCCATTGGGTTTAGCAGCAAGGAGTTCATTAATAACCTTGGTGGGATCTGATTTTTCAGTGAAATGTCTAGTTTCACAGTTTGTTGAAGAGTAAATAGGAGATGTCTAAATATAAGCCAATGTGGAGCAGCACTTTCTAAATTGTAGGGTAGGAAGGAAAGAAATAGGAAATTGTTTAGAATGAATGGACACTGGTTTGAGTAAGAATTTCTGTTTTAGATCAGAAAGAACTGAGCATGTTCAAATGCTGGTCAGAAGCCTCCTAAAGAAAGAGAGGTAGATCCATGAGAAGTTCATATGTTCCAGACTATGGGAAGAGAAATTACCTTTACCTGGGACACTAGACCCTTTCCTGTTGTAACTGGAGAGAAGACTGAAGGCATGCAGGTGGATGCAGCTAAGTTTGTAGATCAAGGGTGGAAAATTGAGGGAATTCTATTGGCTTAATTTTTGTTGTATAATATTAAGGTTACTGTTTTATCTTGAGAAATGATGTGGCCAGAGATTTGAGATAATTATAGACATTTTGAAGTGGCCGCTGGGAAGAATGGAAAGAGATTTCACTAGTGAGACCTAGAAGTATTCCTAGACAGCCATGAGTGAACTGGTGATGTTGCAATCCACAAATCTATAGTTAGACACTGACACACATTACTTACTTCTCTAGCAAGGTTCAGTGGCCAAGGTATAGAAGGCAAACATTCAGTTTAAATCAGTGAGGGTGTAGTAGAGAGATGAGGGAGTTGAGGACATGGTGAGACAGTGATGAACTGCACTATGAATACAAAAGAACATAAAGTGGAGACACAGGTAGGCTCTTTGATAAGAAGAAAGTAGAAGCATTAAGAAATTGGGTGCCTTGCTGAGATCTAAGAACGGATCTAAAATCTGAGTGATAAAGCCAGGATAATGGGCAGCTGTGTTTGTTTGAGTTTGAGTTTTAGAGTGGACCAGTTTTAGGTGATGACAAGGTTGGGGGTATGAACATGTGAGTTGGTTGGTAAAGACGAGCAGAAGTAAGGTTCACTGAGGATGAGAAGGCAGAGAATCTGAGAGATTAACATTGTTCATATGGACTTTGAAGACATACAGGATGATATTAGCAGTTGGTGTACAGGAAATGATGCTTAGAATAAAAGCCTTCAATTAATGTAGTGAAATGACCAAGAGACTCATAGATAAACAACAAAGAGGGATAGAGTGGATAGCCAGAGCACTACATAAGCCATTAAAGATCAAGGGCTCCCAAATAATTCTATAGGCAAAAAGATCTGGGGGCATCATTAAGGATTTAGGACAATGATAGTAACTTGTCCTGACTCTAACATAAACAGAATATGAGAAAGTGAGTGGATTACACTTGTGAGTTCTGTACAGGAGAACCAAGCATGAATTAAGGCAAGAATACAAAGAAAATATACAGTAAAGATGCTCAGAATGCAAGTCAGTTTACTTTTCATGAAAAATGGATGTTTTGCTTTTTAGCACATAGTTTTAAGAGGGCAGAAAGCTCTAAAATGCTTGAGATGCAAGGAATTACAGAAGAGTATGGAAATACATATCTAAGGGAGAAAAATAACTGAACAACCTTCTATACTGGGTGGTAAGCAGGGAAAGATAATAGGATCTTGTCATGTGCTGGCTTTGCTTGGCCATCAGGTATCTCTTTCTGATGAATGGGAGTATGGGGCCCTCAAGTTGCTTAGAATTAGCAATTATTGCTTGCCTGGGTTGGCATTTGAGCTAGCACTTGAAGTAAGTGGAAGTATGGGTGGATATAGCAGGCAGAAGGAAGTACAAACACTGAAGACATACAAATACAAAAGTACTGGCAAGTGAAGTGAATGTTGGAAAGTTAAGTGTGGATAGAGCAACAAGATATGTGGGCTAGAGTAGTAGACCATAAGGATTGACTGTAGAAGAGTCAAAAATTTCATTAACATTGGTGATTAAATAAGAATTAATTTTGTCTGCTTCATCTTTTCAGTTCTATCTCTGCTGCCTACCATAGTTACTAGTACATAGAAAGCACTCTGTTAATATGTGTTTGTGTGTGTACTCTGTTAATGTGTGTATGTGTGTGTGTGTGCTTGTGCATATGTTTTGAGATAGAGTCTTGCTCTGTCGCCCAGGCTGGAGTGCAGTGGCGTGATCTTGGCTCACTGCAATCTCCGTCTCCTGGGTTCAAGTGATCCTTCCACCTCTGCCTCCCAAGTAGCTGGGATTACAAGCATGTGCCACCACACGTGGCTAATTTTGTGTTATTAGAATAGATGGAGTTTCACCATGTTGGCCAAGTTGGTCTGTAACTCCTGATCTCAAGTAATCCGCCCGCCTCAGCCTCCCAAAGTGCTGGGATTAGAGACCTGAGCTACCATGCCTGGCCTCAGTTAGTATTTGTTGAACAAATACAATTGCAGTGACTTAAAGCTTTGAAGAATAATTAATGTGTTTGAATTGAAACCCAAAAATATAATAACAGACTAGGATGAAATTAAGCAATGAGATACAGTTTAATATCAGGACCAATAAAAAATATTAGATCCATGTTCAATAAGTCAGCCACCTAAGTGCAGAAAGCAGGTCTGATGGTCTGATGGTGAGCCAGGCTTAAGAGCCATTCAAGGCTAAATAATGTAGAAATTTCAGTAGACTATGGTCAAATATGTCAACACTATCCTGTTACTGCCCCTAAATCTTGGGTACATAAATGTATGTTGCATACCACAAATAACAAAAGCAAAATGAGCAAGATCCCTGTAACCTATATAGTCAGTCTATACCTGAAGTCTCATTTGGAGCTCTGAACACATAACTTTATGTTTCAAATGGCATCAGAATTGCAGTTAGTGAAGGTCAGGATGGGCCAGGACAAAAAGAGCTATACAAGAGAGGCTTTCAACACCTTCCTTGCCTCCCCCATCTCCATTCTAGGCTAATATTAATTTGGAGTTTCACTTGGAGACAGAGTGAAAAACGCAGGTGATGACTTTTAAAGTTATTTAATTGTCCATTTGTTCTTTATTTATTTAAAAAACTCTGTTTTCAATACCTAATGGGCTAAATTATTATACTATAATATGTAGCACAACTGAACAGAAATAAGCCTGGCTTTCAAACAGTGTTCTGGGAGGGGCATTTCTGAACTCCTTTTATCTCCTCTAAGCATCAAAATATTGACTGTACTAGCTAGGTGGGGTATACCCGGTAGCAGTATCTTAGAGTTCACTGGGTCCTGTTCTCTATCAACATGCTTTCTGTGATAACCTTCTCTGACACAATAGGGAGAGTTATGCTTTATCTTCATTCTCAGAACAATCTACTTGTTTAAGATTCTTTTTTCCTTAAGTCCTCTCCCTCACCTTCAACATGGAAATGTCAAAGCGTTTCTAAGGTGCCATCATTAAACATTTGCCAGAGGCAGTAGCTCAGCTGCAATGCAGCTTCACCAAATCATGTCCCAATAGCACACAAGTTCCCAAGGTACTGAGGCTAGCCTTGCCTGTGAGATGAAACCTTGATTGTCTCTCTCTATTCACGCGTAGTGGGGAGGCAAGAATAAACTCTCAAAATTATACATACTTAAAAATGTGGCTTAAAAGATAGAACCGAGGACAAGTTTTAAAAAATTGAAACTATAGCTATATTTATGCACATTAAACAAGACTTTCTGTTGGCCTTTTAAAACTATAAGTTGTTATATTCTATCTTATTCCACAAATAATTTAAGACAATTTATGGTAAGCAAATGTAAATTAGATGTGAGAAATACAAAGGATTAAAAAATAGAGATCAAATGGGGCTAGGAACATGACCCCCATGAAAATGCACACTGACAGAGTACATGGTGGGGGCACAAATTTGTTTTTTGCAGTGAATGCAAATAGGAAATTACATAAGTAGAGAAAAGAAACAGAGGAAACTTTTGGCATTAGAACAATGACATCAAATACGTAGACAAAAGAAAATCCTAGGAGCACCTGAAAACCTACCATTAGCATAACTAAAATAAGTATTAGGAATTGGAATGATGGAGATTATAGGTCTTTTTTCCTGAGGAATTAAACTGACAAAAAAAATCATTTTTATATATTCTAAGTAAGGCATTTCCCCAAATGAGATCAAATTAGACACAATATTTCCCTAGGCACAATTAACAGGTAATTTTATTCTCATTCTTATATGGCTATCATAATATTGATGTTCACTTGAATATTTGATTGAAATGGCAGTGGTTTCTGTTTCTGTTATGTTAAACTAGTGTTTTTATACTTTATGACATAGTCTTGGCTATGACAAAAATAGGTAAACAGTTATTTTGTTTTAATCATGGAAAAAACTACGTACATGAAATCTATCTGCTTAACAAATTTTAAAGTGTACAGCACAATATTGTTAACTACATGTACACAGTTGTACAGCAGATCTCTAAAACTTTATCATCTTGTATGAATGAAACTATTCCCATTGACAACAGCTCACCACTTCCCCTTTCCTCTAGTCCCTGACAACCACCATTCTACGTTCTGCTTTGATGAATTTGACTGCTTTAGATACTTCAGAGAGTGGTATCATACAATATTGCCCTTCTGTGACTGGCATATTTTACTTAGCAAAAGATCCACAAGGTTAATCCATATTGTATCACGTGACAGGATTCCCTGTTTTTTTTTTTTTTTTTTTGTAAGTTCAAATAATATTCCAATGTATGTATATATCACTTTTCTTTATCCATTCAATCTAAGTATCCAATGGACACCTAGATTGTTTTCACCTCTTGGCTATTGTGAATGATGCTGCTACAAACACGAGGGTGCAAATATCTTTTCCAGATCCTGTTCTCAGTTGTCTTTTGAAAAATACAGTGAGATTGTTGCATCATATGATAGTTCTTTTTTAAATTTTTTGAGGAAACTCCATACTGTTTTCCATAGTGGCTGTACCGTTTTATATAATTCCCATCAAAAACGCATAAGGGTTCCAAGTATTCCACATCTTCACTAACACTTGTTACTTTCTGTTTTGGTTTTTATTTTATTTATTTTTCTTTATTTTAAATATAAGGGCCATTCTAACAGATGTAAGATGCTATTTAATTGTGGTTTTGATTTTCATTTACCTAATGATTAGGGATGTTGAACATCTTTTTATATACTTGTTAATCATTTACATGTCTTCTTTAGAGAAATGTTTCTTTACCCCTTTGCCCATTTTTAAACCAGTTATTTGTTTTTATGCTATTGAGTTGTAGGAGTGCCTTATATATTTTGGATACAAACGCTTATCAGTTAAAGGTTTGGAAATAATTTCTTCCATTTCTGTAGATTGCCCTTTGACTCTGTTGATGGTTCCCTTGGCTGCACAGAAGCTTTTTAATTTGATGTATTCTCACCTGTCTATTTTTTATTTCATTGCCTGTGTTTTGGTGTCATGCAAGAAATCATTGCCAATATCAGTATTTTGAAGTATTTCCCAAATCTTTTCTTCTAGGAGATTTATAGTTTTGGGTCTTATGTTTGTCTTTAATCTATCTTGATATATTTTTTGTGTGTATGATGTAAAATAGGGTTCAATTCATTCTTTTGCATGTGAATGTCCAGTTTTCCCAGCACTATTTGTTGAAGAAGCTATTCTTTCCCAACTGTGTAGCCTTTGCAATCTTGTGAAAGATCATTTGGCCATATATGTATGGGTTTATTTCTCAGCTCTCTATTTTGTTCCATTGGTTTATATGTCTGTCTTTATTCCAATACCATACTATTTTGATTACTGTTGCTATGTAATATTTTTAAAATCATGAAGTATGATACCTCCAGATTTGTTCTTCTTTCTCAAGGTTGTTTGAACTATTGGGAGTTCTTTGTGGTTCCACGTGAATTTTAGGATTGTATTTTTATTTCCACAAAAATGTCATTGGGATTTTGATAGGAATTGCACTTAATTTATACATCACTTTGGATAAAATGAAGATTTTAACAATATTAAGTCTTCCAATCATGAACACAGGATATCTTTATATCTTCTTTGATTTCTTTCAGCAATATCTGTAGTTTTCATTATACAGATCATTTGCCTCCTTGGTTAAGTTTATTCCCAAGTATTTTATTCTTTCTGATGCTATTATAAATGGGACTTTTTTCTTAGTTTCCCTTCTGGATTGTTTGTTGCTACTGTGTAGAACCACAACTGATTTTTGCATGCTGATTTTGTATCCTACAAACCATGGACAGTATTGTAAATTGATCCTAAACTTTTTTTTACTAATTATAAAATGACATAGTGTTTTATTGGGCGAATGATTTAATTGCCCAGTTGTGATGCTTAATTTTATATATCAACTTGATTGGGCTAAGGGATGTCTAGGTAACTGGGTGTGTCTGTGAGGGTGTTTCCAGAAGATCTTAGCATTTAAATCAGTAGACTGAGTAAGGAAGATTGTCCTCACCAATGTGGGTGAAACATCATTCAATCCGTTGAGTTCAAATAGAAAAAAATATGAAGGAAAGGTGAACTTGCTCTTTGTGCATAAGCTAGAACACCCATCTTATCCTGCCTTCAAACATTAACATCCGTATTCTCTGTCTTAGCATTTAGACTATGACTACATCATTGGCTTTCCTGGGCCTATAACTTGCAGATGGCAGATTGTGGGACTTTTCAGCCTCCATGATTGTGGGAAACAATCCCTCATAATAAAATTTTTTCTATATGTTCCATGTGTTCTGTTTCTAGAGAACCCTGACTCTAACACCAGGCATGCTAGTTATAGATTGACATCAACTTGATCTTTTCATAATAATCCAGATAACAAGAGAACATGTTAACAAGAATCAAATCATGCAACATTGAATTTTACAATAGCCAGGCCTTTGGGTTAACACAGGAACACTCACTTCTCTTGAAACAAATTAGTAAATGAGATAATCAAAGGAGAGTATAGCCTGGAAGGGGAAATACTTAGGAGAAACTCTGGAAGTACTCAAACTTTATATAATACAGAACTTTCTCTTCTCCCTTTCTTTAAACCTTATCTATGTTTTCTTTGCAGGTTAAATCTTTATCCAGCCACAAAATATTGACCTTCCTGAAGGATCAATTTTAAGTCATTTTGTGTTTTTATTTTAGGCTTTTTCCTGGATAGTCTAACCAGTGCCCATGGGCTTATACATCACCTACATACAAATTAAGGAGTTTACATAACTAGCCCGGAGTTTCTCAACCTCAGCACTACTGACATTTTGTTTCTAGTGGGAGGCATAGGGACCTGTGCTGCATATTATAGGATGTTTAGCAAAATCCTTGGTTTCTCCCTACTAGATACCAGTAGTAACTTCTGGTTGTAACAACTAAAAGTGTCTGTAGATGTTTTCAAATGATTCTTAAGGAGTAAAATCACCACTAATCTAGCCTATGGCTTCTTTTGAGCTTTAGGCCCATATGTATGACTGACTAATCGACATCTCCTCTTGGGTGTCTTAAGGAATTTCAAATTCAATATACTCAAAGCAAAACTCATGATGGAGCTCCTACCCCAAAACCTGGGTCTTTACCATTGCTTGCTCCCTCGCTGAGACACACCAGAAACGTAGGTATCATCTCCATTACTCTAGAGGTATTCATCGTCTCTTGATATGTAACAAATCACCAAATTTAGCGTCTTAAAATAACTCTCATTTATTTTGTCACGGTTTCTGTTGTCAGGATTCTGGGCACAACTTAGCTGGCTCTCCTGCTGGTTCTCACAAGGCTGCATTCAGGTGTTGGCAGGGCTGTATTCTCATCTGAGGGACTGAGTGGGAAAGAATCTACTTTAAGCTTTGGTTGTTAGTAATATTTATTACCATGTGTCTGTATGACAAGGCCCTGGCTTTTTGTTGGCTGTTAGATAGAGGTCGTCCTCAGATCCGAGAGGCTGCCCACGGTTCCCTGCCATACAGATCTCTCCATAAGCAGTTTACAACATGACGTTTGCTTCTTTAAGACCAGCAAAAGTATCTCTTTTTCTCTATTTTTCTAAGACAGAGTCTCATATCACATAATGTCATGAAGGGCGTGACATCCCATTACCTTTGCCATATTATATTGGTTAGAAGCAAAACACAGGCCTTACCTGCACTCAAGGGAAGAGGATTATACAAAGACATGAATCACTGGTTGTCATTTCAGGATGTATCTGCCACAGTGAAAAATTATTCCATCACCCAGCACCTGTGAATTTCATCTTATCATATTTATCCATATCCATCAGCTTCTGTCTGTTATCTCCTCAACCTTTATTATGAACTTACCCCAACCTATCATGATTTCTTACTTCAACAATTGAAGTATCTTCTTTAATGAGTTTGTTTGTACCTACTCTGGCCATTCTCCACCCTTCAGCCAGAGTTATTTCTTTGAAATGAAAAATATGTTTATTTCCCACTCTTGTTTAAATGTTTCTGAGGCTTTCAAAGCTCTTAGGAGTGGAATAAAACTCTTCAGCAAAGCTTACAACACCTTGCATAATCTGGCCATTTCCTCCCCAGTCTCGGCCCTTGACTATCTCAGCTCCACCCATCTCCGTTTCTTTCCGATCCTTGGCTTCCTTTTGCCACAGGGTCTCTTTATTAATGCTTTTTCTTTCTTACCCCTCAACTTCTTCCAGCTCACTTCTTCACATAACTGTTTTGATATCTCTGAATGTAATCTCTCATTATGCCAAATTCTTCCTCTTTGAATTTACAGTAGTTCCAATCTCTCTATCCTCCACTAGACAATAACCTGTGTGAACACAGGAACATGGAGATCTGGTTTAGACTTAGCATGAAGCAATTTAATTAATTAAGTGCTTTTAATTTTTTAAAAATCTCAGCAAATGAATGTTTTACAAGAGAGTTAATTCACAAAATTGTACTCATATAGGAGACATGGCTCTTTTCAGTTGGATTTTAAATATCAATTGAATCTAAGTGAAAACAGTACATACATGCACTATTTAGCAGTTATGTACCTCACAATTCCTTTCGGCCAGAAGTCTGGTCATAGCTTAGCTAAGTTCTTGCTCTGGTCTCTCAAGGCTGCAAAGAAATACTCAGAAAACTTCAACTGAGATGAATCTCCCTTTTGATCAAGAAGTTAAGAAATTATATTCATTTGGAAAGTAGCTTGAAAAGCTACATTTTGGCATGGAAAGCAGAAAATTCATTATGTAAGAAGGAACACTTCAAAGTGAAAATTAATTCTCTTCCTCAGGGCCTCAGATATTTCCACTACCCAGTTAAAAGAATCTTTCATGCAAATTTTACTAATACATACTAAATCAAAATTATAAACCTCTAGAGTCTAGTGACAGTTTCTACTATTTATGCTAATATATACATATTAAAGAGCAAATTAAATTAAAATATCTAAATAAGTCATCTTCAATATTATTTTTTTCTTAACAGTTAAGGAGTAAAACCTTTTAAATATCCTAATGATTTTTAATGAGTATAGATTTTTTATATCTGTGAAACCCTACATTTTCAAATTTATAACATTAAAATCAAATAAGGTATCTCCATTATTTAATTGGCACTTTTGTTACTGTGTTATTTCAGTGTGTAAGGTTACTGTTTGTAAGGCATATACTTTGATTCTAATTAAAATTAATAAATAAACATAAATTGACCTATATGCATAGCAGAACAGATTCACTTTAGCTCTCGTATTACATTTTATCTTACACACCTTTTAGATCCTGTTCTAACATTATACACATTGTAAGACCCTAATATCTAGTTCTTGAACAAATACATATGTAAGGTTTTATTTTAGGGTGTTACAACAAATTAGGCAACAAACATATTTTGAACTTAAACAGAAAAATCTCTTTCTAGGGCGTAGTGAATGAGAGCAAGACACCAACTGAGACCTTGGGCCAGTTACTTAAATTTTTCAATCTGTATTTTTCTCATCTAATACCTATGTAAGCCATTATTGAAAGGATAAAATTAGATCAGGCACACAAGTGCTTAATAGAATGCCTCCTTCATGCTGAGCATATTCAAGAAATGTTAACAATTGCTCTTTACTCTTCATAGAAACTCATCATCATTTTTCTGAAATGTCCTCCTCAGTACCACAACATGCTTTCTTGCTTGTCATGAAATTACTGGGGGCTTGCTGGCTAGTAGTCTGAATCTTAACAGAAACATTTGTTCTTGTAAAAACAAAACAAAACAAAACAAAAAACACCATAATGGAGGGTTTAAAAAAAAAATAAACTATGTTATGAAAGAACAGGAGGACATTGTAAGAATTTATCTGTGACCTCTTTCTGATAACTGCATTTTTCATCACAAGGTTAGTTTATGTAGGTATTGCCAATGAAGAAGCAAAAGAAGATGGGACCTTATTAATCTTTCTAGGATATCACTTTTATCACACAACTCCCCTTTTCCAAAAGCTCCTAGTAACTTTCTGTTGTTTAGAGGATGGTGAGTAAGCCAGAATTAGAAAGCGAAGGCCCTTCCATAATCAGGCTTCTTCCATTCCTTTCAACTAAATGTCTATTCCCCTCACACACACTGCCCGGCAGAACTGGTCTGCTCTCCATTTCACCAAAACTGCATGACTCTTCTCAGTTTTATACTTCTATTTATGTTTTTCTCCTTGCCTGGCATGACCCCTCTGTTTTCGAATTTATCAGGTCTTTATAGCTTCTTATAATTGCTTTTCTCAACATTGTATGATTGAAAACAAGGGATATTCTATGATGTTGTTATATAAAGAAAAGAATTGATTGAAAAAGGGTAGTTAAATGGGTCTAGTCTCCTCAGACCTTGAAGGGAATGACTGATATTCTCCTGGTTGACAAATGACATGATCTCCACTTTAGGCTTACAAGTGGCGGTAGGTGGATATCACCCCAACGTTTTCCCCTTTGGTCCTGTTTCCTGACTCAGAGCCCCATCCACAATTTGGATGAATGCACTTTGGATGAACAATTCTTGGGATCTGGCAGATCATTGATTAAGCTTATTGATTTCTAGTACAGTTGTAATTTTCCATTTTGTTGTATCTTATAAATTAATGGAATAGGGTAGATCAGAAGGTACTAGATAGATCGTTTTCATCTAACAAACACTGAAGGCTTTTCCATCTGTGTATTTAATTCTAATCCTCAGAATTCTTCTAACCATTTTTTGAGCCCATGAGACCCTCCTTCCTATATTTTCAACCTCGTTCTATTTGCCGAATATTTCCTACACATGCTCATGCCTCTTTGTTTGAAAAGAAAAAAAAGGCAAAGTTTTTTCCTGTGTCTTCCTCTAGCTCATACTTACGGTTCATGTAGCATTCTCTGTCTACTCTCTTAATGTTTCATAATGTGGTAGGTATCGTGGAAAGATGGCTAGATTCTCCTTTAGTTTGAGGCACTAATTCTCCAGCTAACAGGATGATATTGGCTGCTGTCGTCCCACTCCCTGTCCCTGAATTTGCTCTTTTTTTCTTATCTGAAATGCAATATCTGCCCACATTATATTGAAATGCTCATTACTTTCAATACTCTCAAATTGCTACCAATTTCTGTTTCCAAGTATGTGAATTTATACCATCTCTTGTACAACATAGTGTTTTTCTTTTTTAAATAAAATCACCGTGCACTGTAGTACACTGTAATTATCGATTTGCATTCTTGCCTTCTTCACTAGAGTGTGTGTTTGTGGATCTTGAGGGCTGTAATTTATCTTGGTATTCTCAGCTTTTAGAATAGTATGTGGCATGTAATAGATATCAAATGAATGTTCACTGAATGTGTGAATGAATGAATATAGGGGTAGAAGAGCCTGAGAGAAGGGAATAGAATCAGGAGATATTTAGGTATTAGATTTGATAAAGCTTCATAATTGAGGGAGAGAGAGGAGCTATCCAGTAGGAGCACTTGTGTGACAGTCAGGTAGAAATGCTTAGGAGAATCCCAGAAATATGAGACTAAAACTTGTAGAGGAAGAGTGGAACCCAAACACTCAGATTTAGGAGACTTCGATGTATTAGTGCCTTTCTCCTGTGATTGTCTGGCACTTAAATGCTGGAGTTTTTCCTCATTGGAAAATATTTGCTTCATGGCTTTAATTATTTCAGCTAAGATCTGTAATAATTTTTAAAAAATCTATTGGATATCTCCACTTGAACTCATTAAAAAATATATTTATTGAGTACCTATCATGTGCCAATAACTTTGTGAGCAAAGCAGACAATATTTTCATGAATTTTACTTTCCATTAGGAATGTAGGCAATCAACAAATAAATACAGCATAATACAATGTTAAGCAGTGATAAGTATTTCGAAGAATATAAAGGCGTTTGAGTGGTCAGAAAAGGACAGAGTAATAAACTAGATAGGTTCATCAGGGAAGATGTCCCTAATGAAATGACACTGAGCATGAGAGCACGCTCTACAGATAAGAGCGTCTGGTAGCAGGATGTTCCAGGCAGAAGGAGGAGTGTGTACAGAGCCCTGAGATGGGAATGTGCTTGGCTCGTTTGAGGAATGGCAAGGAGGACAGTGAGAGGGGCATAGTTAGAGATGTGATCAGAGAGTTTGAAGTGTAAGTGGAAAACAGAACCTTGGAGGCAATGCAAAAGACACTGGATTTTATTCTCTGTGAGATAGATGGTTATTGAAGGGTTTTGAGCCAATCAGTGACACAATCTGAATTAAGTTAAAAGGATCACTCTGGCTGCAACATTGGGAATCAACTGTAAAGGGACAAGGCAGAAAGCAAGAAGGCCAATTAAGAGACTGTTGCAATAATCCTGAAGAGAGGTGGGTGGTTCGGATTAGGAGAAAAGCAGAGGAAATGCTGAGCAGTGAGGTCAGGTCAGCTCATGGGAATATTTTGTGGTTTGAGTCAATATGGTTTGCTCATAGATTGGGTGAGAAGAGATAATGATCATTTCTGGGTTTTGGTCTTGAATATCCTACAGTAACCTTGAAATCATTATACCCTAAATTAACATCATGTCATTCTCTCCAGATTTCACTCTCCCTCCAATATTTAAATTTCAGTGTACGGCATCACCATCTGCTGCCCAGTGTCTCAAGAAAGAGGCTAATATCTCTACCTTCTTATTTGATCTCTTACCAATTTATTTCTCTTTCTGGGACTAACCAAACACTTCTTAAGGCCTGCTACCTTTACCACCTTGATGATTCCAAATGCATTCAGTTCTATTCATCCACTATTTTATTTCAGGCCATTGAACTATCTTGCCTGGATAAAAAATCCAGCTTCATTACTTGCCTTCAAAATGTCTCCATGTCAGTCCATTATCCGAAGCAATCTTCCCAAAACTCAATGAAGCAGTGCAATGACTTCTAGACCCTCTGTGGTGTGGTAGAAGCTTTCCTGTCTTCTCTCTTGCTAGATCCTTCAAGCCCCAGATAATCACTTGTATCTCTGCCAGCATCATGTTCTCTTACATCCAGTCCTTTCCCTGGGTTTTTTTTCTCTGCCTCATAGGTTCTCTTCCAGTCCTTTCCTGGCAATAAATGTGACTTATCTTTTTGGTGTCGGTTTAGTCATATAAACAGCTGGAAATGCCTTCCTTGGTTTATTTTTACAATATACTGCATCATATACAACAGACTATGTTCTTATTTTCTAAACATTGAGTATCATAGTATGGATTTCCAAAGAAAGTACTGAATGCTATTGTACATATATATTGGATTGTTTATTTTCTCTCAAATCTGTGCTGATAGTTTAGCTCATTTATGGTAAAGTTAGTTGACTGTTTAGATCCTGGTATTGTGGTTTAATCATTGCTGAAATACAGTCATCTGAGTGGCTACCGTAATACACATTTTTAATCCGGAACTTCAAGAGTTATTTTAGAAAGCTGTTGTGAAACTGATGTTTTAATTTCTATTTTATTTTCTATGTATGTAGGAAGAAGCTGAAGATCCCTTGCTCAACTCCACTTGCTAGCTCACTTTTTAGATACGATCCTTTTTTTTTTCTTGGCAAACAAGTGAGGTGCAAGGGAAAGGTAGTCAGAGAGAGGAATACAGCATGTTCTCTCCATACCTAGTAGGTAACACATCAAATCTGCGAGCTCAAGGAAGGAAATGGAATTACACACAAGCAAACTTAATTAAGAGAGAAGATTTTCCATTTTGTAATATGGTACACAATTTTGAAACATTAATCTCTTGTTTTAAAAACAGTATTTAAAGATAGTATGAGAAAAATATATGTAATGTGAGAGAAGAAATTGTGTAAATTAACAACTTGAATTATTTTTTCAGATGATAATTACTAATTTTTAAAATGCATGTGAGTTACCAAAGCTGGTCACTCATTCATTGAAAATATTTCTATGAAGTCCACAAGGGATCTGTACTTCCAGATGTTTGCTTTGGAATGGGATTACACTGACAGCACAAAAATATTGACAATATATCTGGAACTATGATCACAGTGCTTCAAAATTGGAAATGCCAAGTGTAGCAAATATATAGCATTATGTTGATATTTGATATTTCTTTCAAAAATATTATACATTTTATATGTAAGATACAGATATTTCCTGAAATTGTCAAGTGAAACAATTTTAAGTTACTTTAAAATAATATAGGTACTCTCCTGCTATGATGATATTTTCTGGACAGTATCATTTGTAGAGATCTTATGCAAAAAAAGTATGTAGTTGTGCCACAAGCCACTTTTACTTTTTTCTTAACTATAAGACTCTTCATCTAAATAGTAATGTCTATTAAGCCATTCAATAAATATTGAGTATCTCCTATGTAACTGACAATGGTCCAAGCACAAAGATTTACCCATTAACAAAATAAAGTATTTGCTTTTGTGGAGGTTACTCTGTAGAGGGGAAGGAGACAACAAGAGGGAATCAGTCAATGCATTTTGTGTTAGATGATAAATGCAATGGAGAAGAGGGGAGTATGCTATCATTATTTCATAATGCCATCAGGCAAAGCTAATTGATATGATGATAGTTAGAAAGAGATGAAAGGGAAGTGAAGAAGAAAGCAGAGCTGACCTGGCAGAGAACACACTCAAGGCAGAGTGAAAACATGTGCAAAGACTTTGAGGTTGATGTGCTTCAAGGAGTCCTAGCGTGGATAAGCAAGAAAGCTGGTAAGAAATGAGATCCAAGACTGAGCGTGGAAGTCAATGATGGTGCAGACTCTGTAGGGTCTCAAATGTTAATACACAAACTTTGGATTTTATTTAGTTTAAGACTGGAATTTTTAGATGGTTTTAAGCAGAGAAAAAATAATCTGTATTTTAAAAGTATGACTATGGCTGCTGAGTTGAGAGGCAGAGGAGGAAGTAGGAAGATCAATTAAAAGACTAGTTTTATAATCTAGTCCAGATGAGGATGACTTAGACCATGAGTGACAGGAGTGTAGAGATAGCAAGAAGTGGCCATATTGCAGACATATTTTGAAAATAGCATGAAATTTTCTAGTGTATTGGATTTTAAATGCTAGTAAAAGAAAGAAATCATGCATGCTTCAAAATTTTTGCCTTTATACTTCTGGCATTTATATATTTATACATAAATTTCTTTATACATTTTGTGTTAGTGTATAATGCATAATTTTAAGTGTTTCTTAAAGTGTGAAACAAAGTACGTGTTAACTTTGCTAGTTTTCAGTATTTTAGCTTGTGGTTCAAAAATTTGTTTTTCAATTTCACTCCAGGGCACTAGGCACTGATATAATTTTCAACTTACAATTATCTTTCTAAATTTAATTATCTTTTAAAACCTACAGAGGAAAACCCCAAAGATTATCCTAGACTGTAGCAACTGATCGTCAATTATTCAATATCCATTCTGCCCTTTTTTGAAAACAGATTTCTGATTTGGTCAAGGTGGCAATGTTCCTAGCTAAAACTACAAATTTTCCCACCAGCCTCCCTTGCATCTAGGTGTGGCTGTGTGACACATTTCTGACTGATAAGATAGAATTTGTTAATGGGGCTCTAGGAAAGATTTTTTAAGAGTCATGGATGACATGATGCTTCTCCTTATTCCCTTTGCCTCTTCTTGCTACTTAGACTTGAGCCATAGAGAAGCAAAATTCATCTTAACATCTCAAGTGAGTATTTTATGTATTGTAGATTTTGGCTCTTTTGGAAATGACTTATTACAGCTTAATACTTTTTCTATTTTTTAAATAAGACAAATTAGCATGTAGAAGGGTACAGCATTCTTCTAGGTTTTTTACTAAGTATTGGGAAAAAAACTGACTTTTTAAAAAATTTCTTTGCACCATTCTAGCATGTATAACTGGAAAGCCAAAAGTGTCTTGCATTGTTCACTTTCCTATAGTGTCAAGTAGAGTTAGGATTGCCTTCTGCTATTTTGTAATCATTATATGGCCTTGATCCAGTTGACTAATCAAGCTAAGCGTCAGTTTCCTCATTTGCAAAATAAGATTAATAGTTATTTTCTCATGAATTAGTGAGGAGTAAATGACATACTATAGGTAAATTATATAAATCCCATTAAATCCTAGAGTCTATGCCTAGCACATAGTAAGATTCAATTACATGTTAACTACTGTTATTGTGGTTATTATTTCTGTTGATATTTATGAATCTATGTGTTATTTATTAGAGCAGTGAAATGTCTGGGAAATTAAATTTGAGTTGCACACATTGTTCATAAAAACAGGAAGAAAACTCTGCAAAGCTAGTGGTGACTGTAGATCACCGGAGGTGACTGCCATGAAGGTACAAAGGACCTCCCACAAAGAAAAAGCTTGTGGCTAGCTAAGAACTTTCTCTGACCTTTTTGTTCTCATTACTTTAATGTCACCAGGCCACACATCTCAATACTAAAAACATCTTGATAATTTACTGTTTTTTTGTGTGTCTATTTCCCATCTAACAATATCTCAGCCTTACATATACTAAGCTTTATTGAATTCCTTCTAAGTATTGTCTCCATTTGAAAAGATTTTCACCTGCTCTACTGTAATCTGAGTTGAGCAATCTCACATGCATGTCTGCAGAGCGGGGATTTAAGAACTCGTTAGAAATATTAAATCCAGAGGAAAGCACAGGTGCAGGACTTCTGGCTTCAATTTCATTTGCATAATAGTAGCTGGGTAATTGAAGCTGTCAGTGGTTACCTGGCTAAATACAAAAGATAAAAACACTGTATTCAAGCATGTTTCCCTAAAAAGTTGAATGAATGTTGTTAACATTTACTAGTAAACACAGGTGTGGAATTCTAGGATTCCTTTTTATAAATTCTTTTACTGGAATGTTCCAATCTCTTCTTTAAACCTTATTTTTGACTCCTCTAGCTAGAAAAAAGTTTTTGCCACTAAATCCCTTTTTCTTTTCCAGGGTGGGTACCTTTTGCAATTTTAATTATAGAAGAGCCTTAGCTGTTGGCAAAACAAAACTATTTGGTTTCCTGCCTCAGGGAAAGTTTAAAAAAGGATTGCAGAAAATTGTATGCACTAAATATCTAAGATCCAGTTATTTCTCAAAGACATATAATGTTTGAAAAAAAATTACAAAGCCCTGTAACAATAATTTAGCAATACATATCAAAAGTCTTTTAATGCAAATTAATTTTACATCCCTTAGTATACATGCTCCAAGGATGTTCATCAGAGTTATTCATAACAAAAAATACCTGGGAAACCTTCTATCGTGAAATGTAGAATCCCACATATAGCTACATAGTAAGCTGTCCTTTAAAGTAGTGTTGTAAAATAATAAAAAAAAAAGTTTCATGGGAATATGTTCTGGATCTCTTAAGTAAGAAATAAAGACAACAAATACGATAGGTTTTTAATATTATGTACAAATAGTAGGAATATACATAAGCATTGATTGGATCCAGTACCATGCTCAGAGTTATCAGACAACTACTCTGATCATTAGAATAGAACACTGTGATTAATTAATGATATCTACCTCTGTAAAATAAACTAACATCTACAGTGCTACATACTTAAGATTCTTGTAAAAAAACCTGAAAAAGTGATTATTTCTGGGAGGTGGAACTAAAGCAGATTTTGTTTTTCTTATTTTTTGTTTATTTCTATCTTTGATAAAATCAATTTCTTATTTTTATAACATTGAAAAAGAACAACAAAATATTTTTAAAGAATCTTTCCTTAAAAACGTAAGTTATCTACAAACATAATAAACAGAACTCATTTTGTGAAAAAAAATCAACCGAAATTTTCCTATTATATTTTTAAGGTTTGGAAAGTTCAGATAACTTTTCCCACATATTTCTATACAGAGATATTCCATCTCATCTAGCTTTTGACAATTTATGCTGGAATATGCTTAGTTATATGTACTTAGGTACAATGCACAATTAAGCTTGATAACTGGAAACAAAATTCCTTCTTAACATTCTGGTAACTTTTTTAGAGCTGAACAAATTTACTTTTGTTTCATTTATCTACAGAAATGAGAAAATTTAGTGTAGCAGTCAATTGGATATAAAAATAAGATTTTGAATTTTCTACTATATGTTAAAAGTATAAAGACATATGTTTAAAGTATAAAGACATTTTCTTCTTGTTTCAGAAAGTAAATGATAAACCCATATGACACTAGAAATGTCACTAAAATTAATTTTCATTTATTAACACTTGTATAGGACAAATATATTTTATGAGTCACACTGAAATATTATAATGGCATCAGCCAATTTACAGAGTATAAATGAATTGTCTTGTCAGCATTTTTAATTGTACATACATTTTTCCCTTTTTGTAAAATGTAAGAATAATTGAAATGATTGAGCAATAGGAATAATTGAAGATGAATTTATATAATATGAAAGAATCTTCAAGCTTCTAAATTTGATAGAGTGTGTACTTGATTTCTGAATAATAATGGTAATAAAGATTAAGAGACAACAGTCATCCCACCCCTGTGCATGACAGAGAGGAGAGACTCAGAGTTTAGCAATTTGTGTGTGTGCCTACTCCATTAAGAATCATCATCTTCAATCTGGGTAGGACAAGGCACTCACCATAAAAATATAGTAAGATAAGTGGGAAACTAGTTCCCATTTCTCAGACCTAACAACTTACCTGATAGGAGGTTACACAGAATGATCATTTTCTTTTCAGAGTTCTTTAAGAATGGGAAAAATACCATGATACTGAAAGGAGACCCTTCCCTCTGTAGCAGGACTAGCCATAGACAAAACTCCTCAGACACTGAGTTAAAGAAGGAAGGGGTTTATTTGGCCGGGGGCATCAGCAAGACTCCTGTCTCAAGAGCTGAGCTCCCAGAGTGGGCAATTCCTGTCCCTTTTAAGGGCTAACAACTCTAGGGGTGCACGTGAGAGGGTCGTGATCAATTGAGCAAGCAGCGGGTATGTGACTGGAGGCTGCATGCACCGGTAATTAGATCGTAAAAAAACAGGATAGGGATTTTCACAGTGCTTTTCTATACAATGTCTGTAATCTATAGATAACATAACCAATTAGGTCAGGGGTCGATCTTTAGCTACTAGGCCCAGGATGTGGCGCTGGGCTGTCTGCTTGTAGATTTCATTTCTGCCTTTTAGTTTTAACTTCCTCTTTCTTTGGAGGCAGAAATTGGGCATAAGACAATGTGAAGGGTGGTCTCCTCCCTACCTCATTTTCCCAATGGGAAAAAGTATTTAATTTCACACTAGACTGAAGAGCTTCATGTCACTCTCTAGCCGTGTTTCTGGAGGGATAAATAAACAGCTGATTGGTGAACATTTAGTGAGAGAAGATGTTAACACTAAAAGAGAACCTAGATTCTCAGGTACAGAAATCTCAGAAAACTCTCTTCCTGTTTTTGATAAATTTACTAGCTTGGCAGTCACTCATTTGCTTTGTGCTTTAACTGGGTATGACTGAACCTTGCTCATGCCTTGGGCAATTAAGTAAAAATAGCTTTAGGGTTTGTTAAGATCAGTATATACCAATAGCATGGTGTAGTTATTTAGAAGTGTAAAGCGCAAATTATCTTTGTATCCTCAGTTGGCCATCTCTAGAGTATAGTGCTAGAATGTGAAAACTATATTTTGTAGAAAATACACACTAATTGTAGTGTATTCAAAGGAGGGTCATCAAGCTAGGGAGAGATCTAGAACCACTGTGTGTGTTGAAGATGTTAAGGAACTGACAATATTTAGCATAAAGAAGTGAAGACTAAGGAGTTCACATCATAGCTATCCACAAATAGTTGAAGATCTGTGTGATGGTTAACATAATATTGAGGCTTAAGAAAGTAGAAGCAGCACTGGGTGGTAGTTATAGGGTGGATATTTCAACTCAGTGGAGGAACCATTTTATAATAATTAGAACTGCTCAGTAATGGAAGAAAGTGCCTTTAAAACTTCCCTACCATTGAAAATATTTCAGTAGAATCTGAATTACTGCCTTTCAAGAATGTCACTAAGTGGATTCCAGTAGTGGATAGGAACCCTTATATGCTCTGATGTAATAAATCTGTTATTTATCTCTACATCTGTGTAATTACTCCACCGGTAACTCTAAATCAGAGTCTATACGTATTGTTTGAAAACAATCTTGAGCAAAAGGAACAAAGCTGGCAGCGTCACATTACCTGACTTCAAAATCTACTACAAAACTAATAGCCATGAAAGCATCATGACACTACCATAAAAACAGATATAAAAATCCATGGAACAAAATGGAGAGCCCAGAAATAAATCCACACATTTACAGTCAATTGATTTTCAACAAAGGTGCCAAGAACATGAAGTGAGGAAAGGGTAGGTCCCTTCAAAGAATGTTGGTGAGAAAACTGAATATCTACAGAAGAATGAAATTGGACTTTCATCTCACATCATGTAAAAAAAATCAACTCAAAATGAAATAAGACTTAAATTTGAGACCTGTAACTATAAAATGATTCAAAGGAAACATAGATAACAGGCTTCTTTACATTGGTCTGGGCAATGAATTTTTTGTATATGACCCTAAAACACAGGCAGCAACAGCAAAATAGACAAATGGGATTGCAGCTTCAGCACAGCAAAGAAAATCAACATAGTAAAGACACATCCTACAGAATGGGAGAATGGGAGAAAATGATTGCAAACCATACATCTGACAAACAATTAATATAAAAGGAACTCAAACACTTCAATTGCAAGGAAAGGAAATATATACTCTGGTTAAAAAATTAGCAATGGAGCTAAATATTTTTCGAAGGAAGATATATACAAAAGCCAACAGGAAAAAAATGCTCAACATCATTAATCATCAGGCAAATGCAAATTAAAAGGTCAATGCAGTATCACTTCACAAGTCTAGAATGACTGTTTTTGAAAAGACAAGTATTGATGAGGATGTAGAGAAAAAGGGACCCTCATTCACTGTTGATGAGAATATAAATGGGTACAGCCATTATTATCAAAAATAGTGTAGAGTTTCCTCAAAAAAATTAAAGATAGAACTACCATATAATCCAACAGTCCACTTGTGGGTGTACATCCAAAGGAAATGATATAAGTGTCAAAGAAGTGTCTCCATCCCCATGTCTACTGTAGCATTATTCATAATAGCCGAGCTGTGGAATCAACCTGTGTCTACTAGTGCATGAATAAAGTAAGTGTGGTGTGTATATACAACAGATTACTATTTAGCCTTAAAAAAAGAAAATTCTGTCATTTGCAACAGCATGGATGAAGCAGAAGGGCATTATGTTAAGTGAAATAAGCCAGACCCGGAAAGGCAAATACTCTGTCATCTCAGTCATATGTGGAATCTAAAAGAGTTGAGCTTGTAGAACAGAGAGTTGAATGGTGGTTGCCAGACACTGAGGTGGGAGGGATACGGAGATGTTAGTTAGAAGGTACAAAGGTTCAGTTAGGATGAATAAATTCTGGAGATGCATTGTATAACATGGTGACTGTAGTTAATAATGTATTGTAGACATAGACGTTGTTAAGAGATTAGATCTTAAATGTTCTCTCCAAAAAAAAAAAGTTTGTGATGTGATTAATATATTAATTAGATTGATTCAGCCATTTCCCTAAATGTGCATATATCAAAACATCACGTTGTACACTGAAAATGTATAAATTTTTTGTCAGAAATAAAATATTTTAACACTCTGAAATTTGTCATATGAAGACTGCAGTCATGTGCCACATAATCATCTTTCAGTCAATGATGGACTACATAAACCATGGCCCGTAAGATCATAATGGAGCTGAAAAATTTGTCTCCTAAGTGACATCGTAGCTATTGTAACATAGCTATTGCACCATTACTCAGGTGTCTGTAAGTAAGTCTGCAGATGTAACAAACCTGCAGTGCTAGTTATTTCAAAAGTAAAAAGAAAAATTAAATCTTAAAAATACATAAAGTCTTATAGAAAGAAAAATATTTTTATACTTTTGTACAGTGTTTGTCTTTTAAGCTCAGTGTTATTTAAAACGAGTTAAAAAGTTTTAAAAAATAGTTTACAAGTTAAAAAGTTACAGCAAACTAAGGTTAATTTATTATTGAAGAGATAAAATTTTAAAAATAAATCCATTATAGCTTAACTATACAGTATATGTAAGTCTATAGTATTATATAAGAATGTTTCTAGGCATTTACATTCACTTACCACTTACTCACTCACTGACTCACTGAGAGCAACTTCCAGTTCTATAAACTTCATTCATGGTGAGTGCGCTATGCAGGTGTACCATTTTTTATCTTTTATACTGTGTTTTTACCGTACCTTTTGTATGTTTAGATATGTTTAAATACATAGATACTTACCATTGTGTTAAAATTGCCTCCAGTATTTCAGTACAGTAACATGCTGTGGAGGTTTGTCGCCTAGGGGAAATAGGCTATACCCTGTAGTCTAGGTGTGTAGTAGGCTATACCATCTAGGTTTGTGTAAGTGCGTTCTATGATGTTTGCATGATGAACTTGCCTAACTATGCATTTCTAAGAATATATACCCATAAAGTGATGCAAGACTGTATTTCACTAACCAAAATTAGTAAAAGAGTGCTACATCTTCCCCAACTCTCAGATTAAGCTACTTTAAAACTTTATTATTATTATTATTATACTTTAAGTTCTAGGGTACATGTGCACAACGTGCAGGTTTGTTACATATGTATACATGTGCCATGTTGGTGTGCTGCACATTAACTCGTCATTTACATTAGGTATATCTCCTAATGCTATCCCTCCTCCCTGTCCCCTCCTGACAATAGGCTCCAGTGTGTGATATTCCCCTTCCTGTGTCCAAGTGATCTCATTGTTCAATTCCCACCTATGAGTGAGAATATGCGGTGTTTGGTTTTCTATTCTTGCGATAGTTTGCTGAGAATGATGGTTTCCAGCTGCATCCATGTCCCTACAAAGGACACAAACTCATCCTTTTTTATGGCTGCATAGTATTCCATGGTGTATATGTGCCACATTTTCTTAATCCAGTCTGTCACTGATGGACATTTGGGTTGATTCCAAGTCTTTGCTATTGTGAATAGTGCTGCAATAAACATACATGTGCATGTGTCTTTATAGCAGCATGACTTATAATCCTTTGGGTGTATCCCCAGTAATGGGATGGCTGGGTCAAATGGTCTTTCTAGTTCTAGATCCATGAGGAATCACCACACTGTTTTCCACAATGGTTTAACTAGTTTACAGTCCAACCAATAGTTTAAAAGTGTTCTTATTTCTCCACATCCTCTCCAGCACCTGTTCTTTCCTGATTTTTTGATGGTTGCCATTCTAACTGGTGTGAGATGGTATCTCATTGTGGTTTTGATTTGCATTTCTCTGATGGTGAGTGATGATGAGCATTTTTTCATGTGTCTGTTGGCTGCATGAATGTCTCCTTTTGAGAAGTGTCTGTTCATATGCTTTGCCCACTTTTTGATAGGGTTGTTTTTTTCTTCTAAATTTGATTGAGTTCTTTATAGGTTCTGGATATTAGCCCTTTGTCAGATAAGTAGATTGTAAAAGTTTTCTCCCATTTTGTAGGTTGCCTGTTCACTCTGATGGTAGTTTCTTTTGCTGTGCAGAAAGTCTTTAGTTTAATTAGATCCCATTTATCAATTTTGGCTTTTGTTGCCATTGCTTTTGGTGCTTTAGACATGAAGTCCTTGCCCATGCCTATGTCCTGAATGGTATTACCTAGGTTTTCTTCTAGGGTTTTTATGGTTTTAGGTCTAACATTTAAGTCTCTAATCCATCTTGAATTAATTTTCATATAAGGAGTAAGGAAAGGATCCAGTTTCAGCTTTCTACTTATGGCTAGCCAATTTTCCCAGCACCATTTATTAAATAGGGAATGCTGTCCCCATTTCTTGCTTTTGTCAGATTTGTCAAAGATCAGATGGCTGTAGATGTGTGGTATTATTTCTGAGGGCTCTGTTCTGTTCTATTGGTCTATATCTCTGTTTTGGTACCAGTACCATGCTGTTTTGATTACTGTAGCCTTGTAGGATAGTTTGAAGTCAGGTAGCGTGATGCCTCCAACTTTGTTCATTTTGCTTAGGATTGTCTTGTCAATGCGGGGTCTTTTTTGGTTCCATATGAACTTTAAAGCAGTTTTTTTCAATTCTGTGAAGAAACTCATTGGTAGCTTAATGAGGATGGCATCAAATCTATAAATTACCTTGGGCAGTATGGCCATTTTCACAATATTGATTCTTCCTATCCATGAGCATGGTATGTTCTTCCATTTGTTTGTGTCTTCTTTTATTTCACTGAGCAGTGGTTTGTAGTTCTCCTTGAAAAGGTGCTACACATCCCTTGTAAGTTGGATTCCTAGGTATTTTATTCTCTTTGAAGCTATTGTGAATGGAAGTTCATTCATGATTTGGCTCTGTTGGTCTGTTACTGGTGTATAAGAATGCTTGTGATTTTTGCACATTGATTTTGTATTCTGAGACTTTGCTGAAGTTGCTTATCAGCTTAAGGAGATTTTGGGCTGAGACAATGGGGTTTTCTAAATATACAATCATGTCATCTGCAAAGAGGGACAATTTGACTTCTTCTTTTCCTAACTGAATACCCTTTATTTCTTTCTCTTGCTTGATTGCCCTAGCCAGAACTTCCAACACTATGTTGAACAGTAGTGGTGAGAGAGGGCATCCCTGTCTTGTGCCAGTTTTCAAAGAGAATGCTTCCAGTTTTTGCCCATTCAGTATCATATTGGCTGTGGGTTTGTTATAAATAGCTCTTACTATTTTCAGATATGTTCCATCAATACCGAATTCATTGAGAGTTTTTATCATGAAGGGCTGTTGAATTTTGTCAAAGGCCTTTTCTGCATCTATTGAGATAATCATGTGGTTTTTGTCTTTGGTTCTGTTTATATGCTGGATTACATTCATTGATTTGCATATGTTGAACCAGCCTTGCATCCCAGGGATGAAGCCCACTTGATCATGGTGAATAAGCTTTTAGATGTGCTGCTGGATTTTATTGAGGATTTTTGCATCAATGTTCAACAGGGATATCAGTCTAAAATTCTCTTTTTTTGTTGTATCTCTGTCAGGTTTTGGTATCAGGGTGATGTTGGCCTTGTAAAATGAGTTAGGGAGGATTCCCTCTTTTTCTATTGATTGGAATAGTTTCAGAAGAAATGGTACCAAGTCCTCCTTGTACCTCTGGTAAAATTTGGCTCTGAATCCGTCTGGTCTGGACTTTTCTTGGTTGGTAAACTATTAATTATTGCCTCAATTTCAGAGCCTTCTATTGGTCTATTCAGGGATTCAACTTCTTCCTGGTTTAGTCTTGGGAGAGTGTAAGTGTCCAGGAAATTATCCATTTCTTCTAGGTTTTCTAGTTTATTTGCGTTGAGGTGTTTATAGTATTCTCTGTTGGTAGTTTGTATTTCTGTGGGGTCGGTGGTGATATCCCCTTTATCATTTTTTATTGCATCTATTTGATTCTTCTCTCTTTTCTTCTTTATTAGTCTTGCTAGTGGTCTATCAATTTTATTGATCTTTTCCAAAAACTAGCTTCTGGGTTCATTGGTTTTTTGAAGGGTTTTTTTTGTGTCTCTATCTCCTTCAGTTCTGCTCTGATCTTAGTTATTTCTTGCCTTCTGCTAGCTTTTGATTGTGTTTGCTCTTGCTTCTCTAGTTCTTTTAATTGCGATGTTAGGGTGTCAATTTTAGATCTTTCCTGCTTTCTCTTGTGGGCATTTAGTGCTATAAATTTCCCTCTACACACCACTTTAAATGTGTCCCAGAGATTCTGGTATGTTGTATCTTTGTTCTCATTGGTTTCAAAGAACTTCTTTATATCTGCCTTCATTTTGTTATGTATCTAGCAGTCATTCAGGAGCAGGTTATTCAGTTTCCATGTAGTTGAGTGGTTTTGATTGAGTTTCTTAGTCCTGAGTTTTAGTTTGATTGCACTGTGGTCTGAGAGACTGTTTGTTGTTTCTGTTATTTTACGTTTGCTGAGGGGTGCTTTACTTCCAACTATGTGGTCAATTTTGGAATAAGTGTGATGTGGTGCTGAGAAGAATGTATATTCTGTTGATTTGGGGTGGAGAATTCTGTAGATGTCTATTAGGTCCACTTGGTGCAGCGTATAGTTCAATTCCTGGATATCCTTGTTAACTTGCTGTCTCGTTGATCTTTCTAATGTTGACAGTGGGGTGTTAAAGTCTCCCATTATTATTGTATGGGAGTCTAAGTCTCTTTGTAAGTCTCTAAGGACTTGCTTTATGAATCTGGGTGCTCCTGTATTGGGTGCATATATATTTAGGAGAGTTAGCCCTTCCTGATGAATTGATCCTTTTACCATTATGTAATGGCCTTCTTTGTCTCTTTTGTTCTTTGATGGTTTAAAGTCTGTTTTATCAGAGACTAGGATTGCAACCCCTGCTTTTTTTTTGTTTTCCATTTGCTTGGTAGATCTTCCTCCATCCCTTTATTTTGAGCCTATGTGTGTCTCTGCATGTGAGATGGGTCTCCTGAATACAGCAAACTGATGGGTCTTGACTCTTTATCCAATTCGCCAGTCTGTATCTTTTAATTGGACCATCTAGTCCATTTACATTTAAGGTTAATATTGTTATGTGTGAACTTGGTCCTCTCATTATGATTATTAGCTGGTTATTTTGGTTGCTAGTTGATGCAGTTTCTTCCTAGCATTGATGGACTTTACGTTTTGACATGTTTTTGCAATGGCTGGTACCAGTTGTTCCTTTCCATGTTTAGTGCTTCCTTCAGGATCTCTTGTAGGGCAGGCCTGGTGTGACAAAATCTCTAAGCATTTGCTTGTCTGTAAAGGATTTTATTTGTCCTTCACTTATGAAACTTAGTTTGGCTGGATATGAAATTCTGGGTTGCGAATTCTTTTCCTTAAGAATATTGAGTATTGGCCCCCACTCTCTTCTGTCTTGGAGAGTTTCTACTGAGAGATCTGCTGTTAGTCTGATGAGATTCCCTTTGTGGGTAACCTGACCTTTCTCTCTGGCTGCCCTTAACATTTTTTCCTTCGTTTCAACTTTGGTGAATCTGACAATTATGTGTCTTGGAGTTGCTCTTCTCGAGGAGTATCTTTGTGGCGTTCTCTGTATTTCCTGAATTTGAATGTTGGCCTGCCTTACTAGGTTGGGGAATTTCTCCTAGATGACATTCTGCAGAGTGTTTTCCAACTTGGTTCCAGTTTCCCCCTCACTTTCAGGCACAGCAATCAGACGTAGTTTGGTCTTTTCACATAATCCCACATTTCTTGCAGGCTTTTTCATTTCTTTTTATTCTTTTTTCTCTACTCTTCTCTTCTTGCTTCATTTCATTCATCTGATCTTCAATCGCTGATACTCTTTCTTCCAATTGATCGAGTCGGTTACTGAAGCTTGTGCATTTGTCTCGTAGTTCTCGTGTTATGGTTTTCATCTCTATCAGTTCTTTTAAGGTCTTCTCTGCATTGATTATTCTAGTTATCCATTCATCCATTCTTTTTTCAAGGTTTTTAGTTTCTTTGTGCTGGGTACGTAGTTCCTCCTTTAGCTCTGAGAAGTTTGATGGACTGAAGCCTTCTCTCAACTCCTCAAAGTCATTCTCCTTCCAGCTTTGTTCCATTGCTGGTGATGAGCTGCATTCCTTTGAAGGGGGAGATGCACTCTGATTTTTTGAATTTCCAGCTTTTCTGCAGTGCTTTTTCCACATCTTTGTGGTTTTATCTGCCTTTGGTCTTTGATGCTGGTGATGTACTGATGGGGTTTTCGTGTGGGTGTCCTTTCTGTTTATTAGTTTTCCTTCTAACAGTTAGGACCTTCAGTCTGTTGGAGTTTGCTTGTGGTCCACTCAAGACCCTGTTTGCCTGCGTATCAGCAGCGGAGGCTGCAGAAGATACAATATTGCTGAACAGTGAGTGTTGCTGTCTGATTCTCACTCTGGAAGCTTTGTCTCAGGGGTGTACCCTGCCGTGTGAGGTGTGGGTCTGCACCTAGTGGGCGATGTCTCCCAGTTAGGCTACTCAGGTGTCAGGGACCCACCTGAGCAGGCAGTCTGTCTGTTCTTAGATATCACGCTCCATGCTGGGAGATCTGCTCTCTTCAAAAGTGTCAGACAGGGGCATTTACCTCTGCCAAGGTTTCTGCTGCTTTTTGTTTAGCTATGCCCTGTCCCCAGAGGAGGAGTCTACAGAGGCAGATCGGCCTCCTTGAACTGTGTTGGACTCCACCCAATTCGAACTTCCATGTAGCTTTGTTTACCTACTTAAGCCTCAGCAATGGCAGGTGCCTCTCCTCCAGCCTCCTCCAGCCTGGCTGCTGCCTTGCAGTTAGATCTCAGACTGTTGTGCTAGCAACGAGGAGGCTCCGTGGGCCTGGGACCCTCTGGGCCAGGTGTGGGATATAATCTCCTGGTGTGCCATTTGCTAAGACCCTTGGTAAAGTGCAGTATTAGGGTGGGAGTTACCCGATTTTCCAGGTGTTTTGTGTCTCAGTTTCCCTTGGCCAGGAAAAGGAATTCCCTTCCCCCTTGCACTTACCCAGTGAGGCAATGCCTCGCCCTGCTTCAGCTCTCGCTGGTCGGACTGCACTCCCGGAGCAGCGCCAACTGTCCGACATGCCCCAGTGAGATGAACCCGGTACCTCAGTTGAAAGTGCAGAAATCATCCGTCTTCTGTGTTGCTCATGCTGGGAGCTGGAGGCTGGAGCTGTTCCTGTTTGGCCATCTTGGGTGCGCCCCCCTAAAACTTGTTTTATTAACAGTAAAGTTAACATTTCTTGTGAATTTCTTAATAGGTTTTTAGTTGGCTTCCCGGCTTCAAGGTCATCTTCACACTCAAGAGTTAATTCTAAAGATTAATGATGGTTTCCTCAGGGAAGTCTGCTAAATCGGAATTTGTATACAATTTGTCCCACTAAATTAAATTAATTGAAACAGTTTCTACTAGTAAAAGTACCTCATTTACCTAGTAGATATATTAGTCATTTTTCACGTTTGTAGCTATACAACATTTGGAATACTCACCTTATATTTGGAGAGTTCCTCAGGTTATACATCTTGCCTTCCTGTTCTAAAATTTGTACCCTGTAGTTTGTTTTAATCAAGTATAAAACAGTGTCAAACATGGAGACAACTGCCTTTGAAAGAAAAATTAATTACTTACATTTCCCAGGAGAAGGGGACATGTCCTGCCACACAGAACCACATGGGGAAGCACCAGGTTGGTCAGGAGGCAGGAGCATGAGTGAAGGGACAGCATGGTCCAGAGTATTTATTGTGTTTTTCATGGGAAAGTCAAGGCAGGGGAAGAGAAATAGCTTAGGACTGGCTAGTTTGAATAATGCCAATGGGCTCTGGGTTGTAGGGCCTTTAGTTTTCTAGTGCTTGGCTCTGGGTGATTTAGGCTGATTGCGGGCAGAGGTGATATTGGCTTAGTGTGTAAGAGTTAAATACAGGAAGCAGGTTGGTGGTATGGAGTTGGAATTTGTTGGATAATTCGTAATATGATTTTCATATTACTGCTAAAACTGGATAATAGAACAGATGTAAACAACCTTAGCAGTTAGCTTGGCCCTGTAATTAATGTATGCCAAGTAGAAAACTATATAATCTAAGAAAACAGATTTTGAATACCTCCCCAAAGTAGTAAATAAAGGTTATTCTCTTAGCCTGTCTTGCTGCCAGGGCATAAATATATGACTGTAGCATGAATAATCAATGCATTTGCAGGAGATTTGGATTTAGAGTGTCCAAGGTGAGAGAAGCAAGTTGACTGAGAATGCTTCTTTCAGTTAGCAGAGCATTTAGTTCCTGGGGCCAGCAGCAGAGAATCTGAAATCTAGTTTTAGTATTTTGTGTAAAAACTGTGGCATCTGTAAAAGCTGCAGTGTCTCAGCAAAGTGCACAGGCAATTGTGTTTTTGCCAAAGGAATTAATTCAGTAGGCTGAGCATTTTCTAAATGCTGTAGCTTGTGAGTCTGGCTTTCTGGCCTTCTTGGAAGTTTTGTGAGCTCCTTAAGATGTTTCAATAAGTTTCCTTTATGCTTAACCTATTCAGAGTAGATTCTGTTGTTTGCAACTAAGAACACCGAGGTATACAGTGAATTTCTGGAGTCTAATTTTTCCTGAATTTCATTTTAATAAACAGGACACACAATAGGTGAAAATATTCTTTAACCATTTTAGGATTAATAAAATGTCCCCAGTTTGAGAAATCAGTAGCTATTCTATTGTTTGATGAAGTAAAGAAATTGTAAGCAGTTTAAGTAAATAGTGTTACAAGAGTACGTAAATTCAATACCCCAAACAAGGGTAGAAAACAACAGTAGGCAAATTAGCTTGTAAACTACAATGATAAATGTAGAGTTTCATGACTATTCTGATAACACAGAGATTTACAGGAAAATTATTCTTTATAATGAGCCCCTTTAGCTAGAAACCAAAACAAAGTCTATTTGCACATAAAGAGAGGAAAGGCAGAGTTGGTGATCATACGTCAGGATATCCAGTGTGTTTCTACACATGGATAGCAAGTTAAAAAACCTCTCATTCCAACCAGAAGGATGAAGTGTATATATTTTCCATATGTAGGTTTTATTTTCATGATCTAAAGTAAATATTGTATATTTTAAGATGTAGAAATAATAAAGAGCTCTTAATATGTCACAAATGGCACCAAGTATTTATTTCTTATATCTTATAACAAACCTTTGTAGTGATTAGCAGGAACTATCTAACAAACCCTTTCAACTTTTGTGAAACTCTCATCTGTTCCTTTGATGAGGATTTTTTATTCTTGATAATTATCAGAGCCTCTAACCACAAAGAAGGATCAGAGAAGCAGATGACTCAATTCTTACCCCTATCTCTGCGTCTTATTCAAATTAAAACCTTGCTACAAAAAGAGAAATTGCTTCCCCTAAGACAGTTAGTAATGTATTTTTCTTTTTACAAGAAATATAATGGAGATACTATTTTTTGTGATTTAGACATAACATGAACAGAAAATGAATGTTTCATATGACAGTGAAGATAATTGTGAGAAATACCATACATAAAGATTTTTTCTGACTTTCCTTAGACATTGCAGAAATATAATTTCTCTGTTTATGTGCACTCCATATAAACATGATTAAGTTTATTTCAACTCTTTGTTTCCATGTTGCTTCATTGTGGTTGGTAATTCTGATCATTGTATGAATTAAGCATTTCTTCAAAGAAACAGACGGGTTATTTCAATCAAAGTTGTAAGTGTGTTAAAGACCTATATATGCATATACGTAAAACAACCTTAGGATATTTTTGATGCAGTATTATATATCATTTTATATAGGATTATGTGGTACTCAGTGTATATCACAGATTTTACCAAATTCCTTTAATTATCTGTTTGCTGTTTTATCTTCCCCCACTGCATTTGTAGCTCTTTAAGGGGGAGAGCTACATAGTCTCATATTTCTATCTTTAGTCCTATCAGAGTAACTGATGCGGTAGGTACTTCGTCTATTAATCTATTGAGTTCACAGACATTCACTTTGCTACTCATTGGGTATACAGAGTTTAGCAAAATATTCTTGCTCTTAATTAGATTCGGCTTAGTGAGGAGAATAGACATTTAATAATTAAACACAAAGATAAATGTTATAAGCGCTATAAAGAAAAAGAAAAGGATCCTGTGAATTTATGGGAACCGTAAAATAATGTTGTAGCAGTTTCAAGTTGTTTACCTGTTACCATAGTACTAGGCCATTATTGAGCCATTACTGAGCATGAACAAAGGTATCAAGGACAGAAAGCATATTCATAAGAAAAATAAGAAAACCCAAAGTAGTTTGCTTGTTGAGTCTGCTCACTCTCTGTGGTGCCCTGGCACATGCTTGGCTTCTTCTTTTGCCCTTGGATATCAGATTTCAGGTTCTTCAGCCTTTGGACTCTGGGACTTGGACCAGCAGCTTCTCAGGGGCTCTCAGGCCTTCAATCTCTGACTGAGGGCTGTACTATTGGCTTTCCTGGTTTTGAGGTTTTTGGATTTGGACTGAGCCCTGCAACCAGCTTTTTCCTTTACTTAGCTTATATACAGCCTATCGTGGGACATCGCCTTGTAATCATCAGACTTGAGAAAATATGGCCATTTAAACGCAGCCAGGAAGAACTTCTCCCACTGAGACAGACCAGAATATCGAGTAAATTGACGTACTCTTAACAGACCATCTGAGAGAACACACTGAGAGTGGTTAGATAAATGATTCAGATGTTGGTACTGAAGAAGGAGGAAACCAAGAACCCTGCACGGGGTTGCGGAACACCAGAATGCATTCCAGGCCCTGAACAATTCCTAGGGAAAAGAGGTGGCTATGACCTATGTTAGCTGCCAAACCTGGAGAGAACAGGGCTGTCTTTCTCACGGGACCGGGGCAAGTCTGATCTGCACTCCGTGCTCTCTGCCAGTGCCTTCCAGAGTCTCTGCCTGGCTGTGCATTCACACAGTGTAGCCTCATCTACTCTGCCAGAGCACTTGTGCCAGTGGCCATTGGCATAGTTTTTTTTTTTTTTTGCCAGAGGCCACTACCATACCACTGGAGTACTTTTGCTGATAACCTCCTGTCAGAATGTTCGCCTGGTGCTGCCCCTGTGGAGCACATTTGCCCATGGTGCCCCTGATGCTCCACCAGGGTGCTTCTCACCTGCATGCCCTTGCTGCCCCTGCTGGAGCACTTACACCCACAATTAACCATCCCCCACCATCCCCTACAGAGTGCTGTTGCCAGTGGCCTGGGAGTACCTTGAATTCTCCAGCCCAGCCAGGGCTCAACCTCAAGGTACCAGAGGACAAAGTTACAGACCTGGTCCCAGCCACCTAGGGTTGGAGCACACAGTTCACCAGTGCAGAGCTTTGCTTGGAATCTCTGAAAGTATCTAGAAACAGTCATTCAACTATATGCAACTGGCACCGCAGTCAAATGCTCAAGGCAATAGTGATCACAAAAACAAAGCCCTATGGAAAGGACAGCAACTTCAAAGTGTAAAGGAACATCAGCCCTCATAGGTGAGAAAGAACTAGTGCAGGAACTCTGGCAACTCTGAAAGTCAGAATGTTTTCTTACCTCCTAATGATTACACCAGCTCTCCAGCAATGATTCTTAGCCAGATTGAAATGGCTAAACATCAGACATAGAATTCAGAATCTGGACAGCAAGGAAGCCCATTAAGATATGAGGAGGTTGAGACCCAATCCAGGGAAAACAGTAAAATAACCTAAAAGTCAAAAGATGACATAACCATTTTAAGAAAGAACCAAACTGAACTTAGGGAAATGAGAAATTTGACACAGGAATTTCAAAATACAATAGGAAGCATCAACAACAGAATAGAACAAACGGAGGAAAGAATCTCAGATTCTGAAGATCACTCCTTCAAAGCAACACAGGGAGACAACAATAATTTTTTTAAATGAAAAAGCCTTTTAAGAACAAAGGGATTATGTAAAGAGAGGACTCTTATTGTTCCACATTCCTGAAAGAGAAAAGGAGAGAGCAAGTAACTTGGAAATTATATTTGAGGATAAAGTCCATGAAAATTTTCCCAATCTCACTAGAGAGGTTGACATGCAAATTCAAGAAATTCAGAGAATCCATGTGAGATACTGTGCAAAACAACCATCCCCAAGACACATAGTCATCAGTTTTCCAAGGTCAGTGAAAAAGAAAAGAATCTTAAAAGTTCTTAAGACAGCTAGAGAGAAGGGGCAGGTCACATACAAAGGGAACCCCATGAGGCTAACTAACAGAAGATGTTTCAGTGGAAACATTACAAGCTAGAAAAGATTGGGGGCCTAGTTTCAACTCCTTAAAGCGAAGAAATTCCGACCAAGAATTTCATATTCTGCCAAACCAAGCTTCAAAAGCAAAGGAGAAATAAAATCCCTTTCAGACAAGAAAATGCCATAAAGCAACTATACAATCAAGTCTACATAACAACTGGCTAACAGCATGATAACAGAATCAAATCCTCACATATAAATGTCATGTAGCTCTTTACATTTGGAACAAAAACAGGTCAAACGCCCCACTTAAAAGACATTGAGTGGCAAGTTGGATAGAGAAACAATACCCAATTGCCTGCTGTCTTCAAGATAACTTATCTCACAAATATGACACCCTTAGGCTGAAAGTAAAGAAATGGAGAAAGTTCTGTCAGGCAAATGGAAAACAAAAAAGAACAGAGATTGCTATTCTTATGTCAGATAAAACAGAATTTAAACCAACAGTGATCAAAAAGGACAAAGAGCATTATATAACAATAATGGGTTCAATCCAATAGGAAGATATAACTATCCTAAATATATATGCACCCAACATTGGAGCACCCAGCTTCATAAAACAAGTTCTTAAGAGGACTATGAAGAAATGTAGACAACCACACAATAATGTTGGAGGACTTCAACACCTAATGACAGTGTTAGACATTATTGAGGCAGAAAAGTAAGAAAGATATTCTGGATTTACATTCAACAGTTGACCAATTGGACTTCCTAAACATCTATACAACACTCACCCAATAACAACAGAATATACGTTCTTCTTATCTGCACATGGCACATACTCGCCTAAGATCAATCATATGCTTGGCCATAAAGCAAGTCTCAACAAATTAAAAACAAATGAACTCATACCAACCACATTCTTAGACCACAATGCAATAAAAGTAGAAATCAATACCAAGAAGATCTACCAAAACTGTACAATAAACAAAAGTTTAAAAATCTGCTTCTAAATGACTTTTGAGTAAGAAACAAACTTAACACAGAAATCAAGAAATTCTTTGATACTAGTAAAAACCAACGCAACATAAAATAATCTTTAGGACTCAGCTAAAGCAGTGTTAAGAGGAAAGTTTCCAGCACTAAACACCTATGTTAAAAAGTTGGAAAGATCTCAAATTAACAACCTAAAGTTGCACAGAGAGAAACTAGAAAAACAAGAGCAAACCAACTCTAAGGCTAACAGAAGAAAATAAATAACCAAAATCAGAGCTGAATTGAATGAAATTGGGATGGAAAAATTCATACAAAAGATCAATGAAAATAAAGTTGATTTATTACAAACCATCCTACAGAAGAAAAAAAAAAATCCCTCAGAGACTATTACAAACATCTCTGTGCTTACAAATCAGAAAACCTAGAAGAAATTGAAGTCCTAGAAACACGAAGCCTCCCAACATTGAACCAGAAAGAAATTAAAATCCTGAACAGAGCAATAATTTGTTCTGAAATGGAATCAATAATGAAAACCTTATTAACCAAAAAATGTCCTGGACCAGATGGATTCAGTCAAATTCTACCAGACGTAAAAAGAAGAGATAGTACCATTTCTACTAAAAGCACTGCTAAAATTCAAGGAGGAGGGACTCCTCCCTAACTCATCCTCTGAAGCAAGCGTCATTCTGATACCAAAGCCTGACAGAGACACAATGAAAACGAGAAAACTTCTGATCAAAATCTCTAATAAACATAGATGCAAAGATACTCAACAAAATACGATTAATAATGAACTGAATCCAGCAGCACATCATAAAGCTAATCTACCACAGTCAAGCGAGCTTTATTCCTTGGATGCAAGATTGGTTCAGCATACACAAATCAATAAATGTGATTCATCACATAAACAAAATTAACAATATAGATTACATGATTATATCAATTAGACACAGAAAAGACCTTTGGTAAAATTAATCCCTCAGTGAGAAACCCTTAACAATTAGACATCGAAGGAATATACCTCAAATAATAACAGCTATCTCTGACAAGCCCACAGCTGGCATCATACTAAATGGGCAAAAGCTGTAAACATTAATCTTGAGAACTGGAGCATGACACGGATGCCCACTCTCACCACTCCTATTCAAAGTAGTACTGGAAGTCCCTGCATAGACGCTACCAGAAGGCTTCTAGGACTGATAAACAACTTCAGTGAAGTTTCAGGGTACAAAATCAGTGTACAAAAATCAGTAGCATTGCTACACACCAATGCTATTCAACCTCAGAGCCACATCAGCAATGCAATCTCATTTACAATAGCCACAAAAAAAGAATAAGATACCTAGTAATGCTGCTTACCAAGGAGGTGAAAACTCTCTGCAAGCAGAATTGCTAAACATTGTTGAAAGAAAGAAGAGATGACACAAACAAATAGAAAAACATTCCATGTTCATGTATAGTGATGTAGTTTGTGTAGTTTGAATATTTTCCACATCCAAATCTCATGTTGAAATGTAATCCCCAATGTTGAAGGTAGGACCTGGTGGGAGGTATTTGAGTCATGGGGCAAATCCATCATGGCTCAGTGCTGTCCTCATGATAGTGAGTTCTTGTGAGATCTGGTTGTTGTAATGTGTGGCACCTCCCTCCCACTCTCTCTTGCTCCTGCTTTTGCCATGTGAAGTGCTTGCTTCCACTTTGTCTTCCACCGTGAGTAAAAGTTCCCTGAGGCTCTCTCGGAAGCTGGACAGATGACAGCACCATGCTTGTACAGCCTGCAGAACCATGAATCAGTTATACCTCTTTTCTTTGTAAATTACTCAGCTTCATGTGTTTCTTTATAGCAATGCAAGAATGGTCTAATATAGATAGGAAGAACCAATATTGTTAAAATGGCCACATTGCCTGAAGCAATTTATGGATTAAATGCTATTCCAATCGAACTTAAAACTTCATTTTTCACAGAATAATAATAAAAAAAAACTATTCCAGAATTCATATGGAAGCAAAAAGCGCTCGAATCACCAAAGCAATTCTAAGCAAAAAGAACAAAGCCAGAGGCATAACACCACCTGATTTCAAACTGTAATATAAGGCTAACAACCAAAATAGCATGGTACTCATAGAAAAACAGACACATAGACCAATGGAAAAGGATAGGGAGCCAAGAAATAAAGTCACACACCTAGAACCAGCTGATATTTGACAGAGTCAACAATAACAAACAATGAGGAAAGGAATTCTAATTCAATTCGGGTGTTATTCAATAAATGGTAGCCATATGCAGAAGATTGAAACTGGACCCCTTACTTCCACCATATATAAAATTCAACTCAAGATAAATTAAAAATTTAAATGTAAGACCTAAAACAGTTTAAAAAAAGCCCTAGAAGAATACCTAGGAAATACCATTCTGGACATCAGCAAAGAATTTATGACTAAGTCCTCAAAAGCAATTGCAGCAAAAACAAAAATTGACAAGTGTGACCAAATTAAAGAGCTTCTGCATAGCAAAAGAAACATCAACAGAGTAAAAAGACAGCCTACAGAATGAGAGAAAATATTTGCAGATTGCAGTAGCCAGTAGAATCTGTAAGGAACTTAAACAAATCAGCAAGCAAAAAACAACCCCATCAAAAACAGGCAAAGGACATGAACAGACACATCTCAAAAAAAGACAAACAGCTAACAAATACATAAAAAAAAATGCTCAGCATCATTAATCATTAGAGAAATGCAAATTAAAACCACGTAAGATACTATTTCACACCAGTCAGAATACCTATTGTTAAAAAGTCAAAAAGCAAGATTTTGGCAAGGTTGTGAAGAAAAGGGAACACTTAGACTCTACTGGTAAGAATGTAAATTAGTTTAGCCACTGTGGAATACAATTTAGTGATTTCACCAAGAACTTAAGACCGAACTACCATTTGACCCAGCAATCCCAGTATTAGGTATATACCCAAAGGAAAATAAATTGTTCTATCAAAAAGGCACATACCCTTGTGTGTTCATTGCAGCACTACTCACAATGGCAAAGACGTGGAATCCACCAAGATACCTATCAATGGTGAACCGGATAAAGAAAATGTGGTAAATATACACTGTGGAATACTCAGCAGCCATAAAAGAGAATGAGATCATGTCCTTTGCAGCAACATGGATGTATTAATAGCTGGAGGCCATTATCCTAAGTGAACTAATGCAGGAACAGAAAATCAAATACCTCATGTTCTCAAGTATAAGCGGGAGCTAAACATTTTACAGACATGAACCCAAAGATGGAAACAATAGGCACTAGGGACAGCTTGAAGTTGGAGGATGTGAGGCAGGCATAAATTGAAAGTCTACATATCAGGTACTATCCTCACTACCTTGGCAATGGGATTATTCGTATGTCAAGCCTTAGTGACATGCAGTTTACCCATGTAATTGCACATGTACCACCTGAACCTAAAATAAAAGAGAACCCATTGTAAAACATGAAAACTAGGCTTTTAAAATATCTGCCTACATAACAGATATAAGAAGCTCAGGTTCTATGAATGCAGTATGTTTTGGTCTTATTCCAGTGAGGTTACTGAGGCTCCTCCATCCTCCTATCTCCCTGTATGTGTTTGATGTTTTAGGACTCTGATCAGGGTATGATGATTTGCTTAACTCATTTACCCTCTAACATTACTATCTTCTATAATAAAATTTAGTTTTTATATGCTGTATTGTCGGGTTCTATAATTGTCTTTCGTGGAAATTGTATAATGGTATACAGTGCATCCTGATTTAGAATGTAGGCCAGTAAGGGCTCTATGAGGTGTGACATTGAAAGAGAAATTACAGAGAAGCAGGAGTTAGGGAGATTAAAAAAAAATTCCAGGTAGCATTTTCAGCAAAGAAAACAACTTATAGGGAGACCTAAGGTAGGAAAAATCATCACATGTTTTAAGAACTATATGCATAGTCAGTGTGGGAGGAGAGTAGTGAGAGGAAGAAAGTGGCAAGAAACATCTAGCAAAATCTTTTAAGACAGGTTTGTGAGTTTTGTATTTGTTCTAAGCACTATGAGAAATAATTGAAGTGGTTTAATCAAGAAAGTAACACACACACATACACACAATTTTTAAACTATTCTGGCTTCAGTAAGGAAAATTGATTGCAGAGACAAAAAATTTGGAGACACTCGCTAAGATACTGTCACAATATTAAACATAAATGATGATGATGGTTTGGGTTGAGAATAGTGGGAAAAATGATAGAGGAAATCAAAGGGATTGTAGATATATTATAGACGGAAACTTAGCAGGACTTGGTGAAGAGTGAAAAAGTAGGCAGTATCAATTAAACTATTGGAATGTTTACCACAGCTTTTAAAAAGATATATTCTACAGTTTACTTGTTACACCTGTTAACAGATGTTCTCTGAAAAGACAAAAGTGATTCTATGGTTAAGTAAATTTTAGAAATACTGGGTTAAGACAGTTAAAGAGCATCTTCACTATAAAACATTTCGGTGCCTTAAATATGTGCTGTGCATTGTGGATTTTCAACAGGGTAACTATGGACACGTTTTTGATGAAGTTCTTATAGGCCCAGACTTTTACTGCACATACTTTGTGAGTTGCTGCTTAAAGGAGTAAATGATCGCTAATAAAAAAAAGTATTTAATTGTTCATATTAAATACTGTATTTGAATGAATTCTTTTTTTATTCGATTGACCATACTCATGTGTTTTATAAACTAAGAAGGGATTTTTTAAAAATCCAATGCAAAATACAATTTTTGATACCTACATTAAACACAAGAAGTTTATTTATATTTTATAAAATTCACTTTCTCATTGTTGCAAGGTAAAAGGAAAATATGAAAATTTTTCCACACAAATTACTTTGCCAAATTTTTTCTCTGTTCACTAAAAGTTCTTAAATGCTATCAGTTTATAAAATAACATATTAACTTTTATATTAGGTTATGTTATAAATTAAAGTATTAAACTATCCCCCAAATATCTTTATACTTTTAATATTTTAATATTTTATAATTGTGTATGATTATAGGGATGAAAAAATGCAGCCACCTAAATTTTCATACAATACACCTCTAATCTGTCCATTACTATAGATTTTATTTATCAATTCAACAATGATTTATTGAGCTCAAATGTGTACTAGGCATGTGTGGCATATAAAATCGTGAATAAGACATGTGAATTACTAAATACTAAATGGAGAGAAATTGAAAGCCTTTCCTCTGAGATCTGGAATGTGACAAGAATGCACACTGTCACCACTGTTATTCAACATAGTAGTGGAAGTCCTAGCTAGAGCAATCAGAAAAGAAAAAGAAATAAAGGCCATCCCAATTGGAAAGGAAGTCAAATTATACTTGTTTGTAGATGATATAATCTTATATTTGAAAAAACCTCAAGACTTCTCAAAAAAAAAAAAATTCAGTGAAGTTGCAGGATACAAAATCAACATACAAAAGTCAGCAGCCTTCCTATATGCAAACAATGAACAATCTGAAAAAAAATTTAAAAAGTAATCTCATCTACAATAACCACATATAAAATTAAATACCTAGGAATCGGCTTTACCAAAGAAGTGAAAAATCTCTGTTATGAAAACTATAAAACACTGATGAAAGAAATTGAAGAGGACACCAAAAAGTGGAACAATATGCCATGTTCATGGACTGGAAGAATCAATATTGTTAAAATGTTCATATTATTGAATGAAAGGAATCTACAGATTCAATGCAATCTCTGTCAAAATACCAAAGACATTTTTCACAGAAGTAGAAAAACAGTTTGAAAATTTATATGAAACTAGAAAAGACCAAAAATAGCCAAAACTATCTTAAGAAAAAATAACAGGCCAGGTGTGGTGGCTAATGCCTGTAATCCTAGCACATGGGAGGCAAAGGCGGGTGGATCACCTGAGGTAAGGAGTTCAAGACAAGCCTGGCCAACATGGCAAAACTTCGTCTCTACTAAATATACAAAAAATTAGCCTGGCATGGTGGCAGGCGCCAGTAATCCCAGAAACTTGGGAGGCTGAGGCAGGAGAATCACTTGAACCTAGGAGGCAGAAGTTGCAGTGAGCCGAGATCACGCCATTGCACTCCAGCCTGGGCAACAAGAGCAAAACTCAGTCTTAAAAAAAAAAAAAAAAAAAAAAAAAGAGAAAAGAACAAAACTGGAAGACAGTACTTCAAATAATACTACAGATCTATAGTAACTGAAACTTCATAGTACTGGCATAAAAACGGATACACAGACTGAAGGAACAGAATAGAGAACCCAGAAACAAATTCATACAACAACAGTGAACTCATTTTTTTTTTTTTTTTTTTTTTTTTTAATATAGGTGCCAAGAGTATACACTGGAAAAAAGACAGTCTCTTCAATTAATGGTGCTGGGAAAACTAGATTCAAAAGAATGAAACTAGGCCCCTATCTCTTGCTTTATACAAAAATCAAACCAAAATGAATTCAAGACTTAAATCTAAGATCTCAAACTATGAAACTACTAGAAGAAAACACTGGAGAAAATCTCTGGAACATTGATCTGGGCAAGGATTTCTTGAACAATACCCCACAAGCAAAGGCAACCAAAGCAAAAATGGAAAAATGTGATCACATGAAGTCAAAAAGCTTCTGCACAGCAAAGGAAACAATCAACAAAGTAAAGAGACAACCCACAGAATGGGAGAAAACCACCCTTCTGACAAGGGATTAATAACTAGAATATGTAAAGAGTTCAAACAACTCTATAGGCTAAAATCTAATAATCCAATCAAAAAATGGGCCAAAGATTTGAATAAACATATCTCAAAAGAAGTCATACAAATGATAAACAGGCTATGAAAAGGTGCCCAACATCATTGATCATCAGAGAAATGCAAATGAAAACTCCAGTGAGATATTATCTCATCCTAGTTAAAACTGCTTATATCCAAAAGACAGGCAATAACAAATGCTGATGAGGATATGGAGAAAAGGGAAAGCCTGTACACTGTTGGTGGGAATGTAAATTAGTGCAACCCATTATGGAGAACAGTTTGGGGTTTCCTCAAAAAACTAAAAAAATTAGCTACCATATGATCTAGGTATATACCAAAAAGAAAGAAAATCAGTATATCAAAGAGATATCTGCACTCCTATGTTTGTTGCAACCCTGTTTACAGTAGCTAAGATTTGGAAGCAATGTAAGTGTCCATCAACAGGTGAATGGATAAAGAAAATGTGGTACATATACACAATTGAGTACTATTCAGCTATAAAAAAGAATGAGATCCAGTTATTTGCAACAACATGGATGGAACTGGAGATCATTGTTACGTGAAATAAGCCAGTCAGAGACAAACATCACATGTTTCCACTAATTTGTTCAGTCTAAAAATTAAAACAATTGAACTAATGGACATGGGGAGTAGAAAGATGGTTACTAGACACTGGAAAGGGGAGTGGGGGGTTATTGGGGTGGTGGAGAGTGATGGGGATGGTTAATGGGTACAAAAAATAGAATGAATAAGACCTATTTCATAGCACAATAGGGTGACTATTGTCAATAATAACTTAATTGTACCTTGTAAAATAACTTAGAGTGTAATTGTATTATTTGTAATTCAAAGGAAAAATGCTTGAGGGGATGGATACCACATTGCACATGATGTAATTATTTCACATTGTATGCCTGTATCAAAATTTTCATGCACTCCATAAATATATATACCTACCCTATGTACCCACAAAAATTTTAAAAACAATATATGGGATAGAAGATATTTTTGTAGCCATCCTTAGAAACACAAATTATGACATTTATAAATTTAAAATAATACTGGTAAAATAGTCAGTTTTTAGGGTTTTGTATTTTGAAGCTAGACAGTTTAATTATAAAACTCATTTGGTAAAAGCAAAAACTCAAGAATATCCCTGAAAATGTGTTCTTCTTTGTTCACAGTAAGATAAAGATGAAAAGTATACTGAGATACAGTTTCTCACCTATCAGATCAGCAAGAATGTAAGAGCTTTATATTATTTGTTGATCAGGATGTAAAAGCTTGTACTCTTAAAATTGTAAGCAGGACTACAAAATGGCACAATTGCATTAAAGAGGAATTTTATAATATTGAACACAATAAAATATTTATGTAGTCTTTGACCAGAAATCTTACTCCTAGAATTTATTTCAAACATATGCAGGCAAAACCATGAAATGACCTACACACAAAGCAATATGCTCAAGCAGTATTTTTCATAGCAAATAAGAAAAAACATCCCAAATGACTATCAGCAGCTAAGTGACTAACCTATGGTATATTCCTACGATCAAGTACTATGTAACTAAAAATGGAGTGAAAATGTGTGTTACTGCTATGGCATAATCCTCTGAATATAGTGTTAAGTGAAAAAGCAAGGTCAAGGCAAACATGTATAGAATGTTTGCTTTTATTAAAAACAATATGAACAGTTGAAAAGCAATATGACTAATTCTTTTTATTTAAATGATGATCTATGTAGAAGGAAGGGAATAAAAGGGCAGAAAGGACTGTGGGAGATGCAAGCTAAACTTCTGTAAATCTTAAGTTGTAGATTTCTTTGTAGAATTCTGTGAATATTTTATATAATTGAAAAGAATAATTTAAAATATCTTAAACATTGAAAAATAAATGAACCTAAATGTGTATCTAGCTGGTATCATACCTATTTAAAAATGACCTTTTGCAACTGAAGTTACTTTAAAACATAGTAATTTTACCATACATCCATAATGAGATAAAGCCTAAGGAAAAAATAAAGATCCGCAAAAAGCCTTAAACTGTTTTGAATAAGCATGTTATTGATAATAATATTGGCAATTTTTATTTTGAAACTATATTTGTGATAAAGCAAATGAATTATGTTGGGGTTTTTGAACCTTGGGATTTTTGATTTGAATGAAAGGAGACTGTGGTAGAGATGTGAGTGTATCTCATACAGGGAGTGTAACTGACTCAGGGTCTTATCACTTTTTGAAATCCATGATGCATTTGCACCCTCATGACATCTACTATGTGCTGCTTTCCCCCAGTGACTAAGTGTGGCCAGGGTATTAAGGTGAACCCATTTCAGGGAGCCATAACCCTTTATTGGCTGACTTTGGCTCAAGAACTCCTGTATGGCTTTGTTGAACCTTCCATAGAAGTCTAGGATGCTTCCATCCAACTCTGTCACTTTCTCATTCTTTCTCTCTATCACTTGGAGTCAAACTTATGTCCCAGTACTTCAATTTTTATCAAAGGAGTGATATAGGGCATATACAGAGGGTATCATGCAACAAGCATTTCTAATAGTATTTTTTTAAGTATCTTTCTTCCCAAACTGCCCTATCCAAACGCTTCTTTTTTCCTTACAATCCATACCCTATTTGTACACTGCTCTGCTCTGAACACTAAAGAGCCTGCAATTCCTGAAGAATGACAGTCTCTACCACTGTGTACAGTTACTGAGAAATGCAGTACGGGCTTTGCTTTGACTGCTTTCCTCTGGTAAAGCATTGCCCCTATTTTACCAAAGTTTCCAGGTATTTATTTAGAATCTTTCAAAAATTAGAAAAACACAGAGACTAGACATATATAGCATAAGGACCTTCAGCTTTCTAAAGCCTCACTTGCTCATGACCTGCCTCAGCATTCTGCAGAGTAATGACTGCTTCCTACAGATGGAGAGGGACCTGGAGGCAGGTGTACCAAACAAGAGGTTATTTCCTTGCTTTCACTTTTTAAATTGGCTTTCCCTGTTTAAATATAAACAGAAGGTCAGGAAGTACATTCCAAATCAGGATAAAAGATGCAGCTGCCTCCCAGGAGAGAATGAAAGTAAAGTTTTAATGTGTTTTCAGAGTAAAATCAAACACATTCAGACACAAAGAACATCTATTTCCTCTCTAAGCACCTTTATCCTCTGAAAGTGTGAGACTATCTTGACCTACCATATTTAAGAATTAACTATAGAAACTTGCCAGATGTACAAAAATGAGGAGTACAGAGACAATTTCTTACACAGAAGCCAACCCATTTTGTCTCCTTAAAAAAAAAAAAAAAAAAAAAAAAGCAAACGTTTTCATTGAAGAAAGTAAAGTCTGACTGATGTAAGACTCTGCAGATCTGAAGACTCCCACTTGGATCTTCCTCAAAATAGAAAATGAGAAGAAACCACTGTCTAGTGTGCATGTTAACATTTCTGGACTTTCTTCTGTGTGCCTCTAACAATCGAAATCTTGCCCAGAGATGCTGATAGCTTTACTGTACACTTGATAAATTAAAAACTCTTTCACGTAAAAAAAGATGGGGAAAGTGATGTCATTTTCCTACTTAGTGGAAATTTGACCCTCATTTCTTCTCACCAATGAAAATTAATTTCATTTCTCAAGTAATTTTCTCCTTTTCTGAAAGTTATTAAAATATAAATTGATGACCTCTTGGAATTTCCATGGAAATCACTGTATTGTAAAAATTCTTAAACCAAAAATCTCTCCAAATGTAATCCTGACTGACCTGGGTCCTAAAGAATATTGTTTCAGTTAAATTAAAAGTGTAAAGGCAATTAAGAATACTTTACGAAAAAAGGGGAGGAGACTAAAAAAGCACGTATCAGATTTAGCTCTACTGTTCTTTCCCTTGGTCTTTAAAAAATAATCTCTCAGAGATTAAAGATGGGTTGTCCATTGAATTGATGCTCAAAGGAAAGGACCTGAAATTGTTCACTGGTTGCCATTTTCCTTCTATGCAATTTTAACTTAAAAATGCTATTCTAATGTATTTATATATATATCAGTACATATGATTTTGTTGTTTAAATAAAAATGAAAAGTTGTTTAAAGTCTAGGAAACCAAAACATAATTAGAATGATGCTTGAAATTTTCATTTATTTTTGCAACTGTGAAATGTAAGCAATATATATTATTTTAAAAGTTTATATTATATCCTAATACAATGTATATTTTAGTCAATTAAAATGTAATATGCATTATTATTCAATCAATGAAAACCTCTCTTTTAAATAATAATTATTTTTATTTTAATTATAGATTCATTTTCTGCTAATTCAACAAATAACTTCAACAATTTTGAGGAAAAGATGACTGGTGTATAATTTTTAAAAAATAATTATAAAAGTTTGTTTCTAAAATGTTAGAAAAAAATGAGTTAGAAAAACTTTAAGGAAAAAATGAGTGGGTGTTATTCTGATCAATTAATATTACACAAACATATTGAAACTATTTTATATATGTGTATACTTCTAATTGGTCTACATTTTTTATAATCCAATCACATGGAAGCTTCTACATAAAAATTTAAACTTAGAATTGAATAAGTTATGATTAGAATTTAATGATTTAGAAAATAGCAAAATTATGTATCATGTTTCCTTTGCTATTCTCTGAAATATGTGAATACTAGAGTAGTATAAAATTAACCCTAGAAAAATCACAAAGTTTTGTAAATTTAATCAGTTTTCTCTTTACTTTCCAGAAAACTAAAAGAAAAACGATGACAATATCAAAAATAAAAATTGTTGAAAGAGAGATGATAGTCAAGGCTTCCAAGCCTATGTTGTGGTGATCACATTACTTTTCTCTTAAAAGTAGTGAATATAGTAGATTACATTAATTTATGTTATATATTATAGTAACAATTAAAATAAAATTTATTGAGTCTTTACTGCGGACTAAGTTGAAATATAAGGTACTCAGTTTTCCTGGCTTCCTGCATGGAGAGGAGAAAGAGGAAAGGATGGTATGAAGGAAATGGTTTATGGAGCACATGATTTTTGGGCCTCGTATAGAGGTTTTTAGAGAAGAGGGGGAAGAAGGACCTTCTAGACTGAAGGTTGAGGGCTATGAAAGGCACAGGGAACTGTGCAGTGGCTGTAGTGTACCATGCAGTTAGGTTGATGGCAAATCAAAAGATAAGGTTCTGGCCCCAGAGGATAATATCTGTGTACTGTATCCTCAGTAAGTAAATTGTAAGGCAGGAGGAGATAGAGACTGGACCACAATTTTATTGGTGGCCATGTTCTCTACAGATGACCACACTGCCTCTCAGGTAGCCAGCCAGCCAAGCCTCTGTTAGCAACACTCCCTCTTTATCTCCTCAGGTTTTCAGGTAAGAGGATCTTCCTACGCTGTCACTGTGGCTAATTTTTGTGTGTTTCCATCACCCCTTGTGAACATTCTGAATCCCGTTGATATCTCTACTATACTCTCTTCCCTTAAGCCCTTTCAGTGTTTCATTTGTTTTCTGCTGGGACTCTGACTGATAAAGTGAGTACTGGATGTGGACACTGAGGAATAAAATCTCAGACGATTCCATATAGTTTTAGTTTGGCTTGGGTGTTCAGGCAAATGGTGTATAATTGATCATTTATATTGGAAGGGTGTATTAATATATTTCTTTAGAAATGTTCTATAATGTAAAGTTGTTTAAAAATATTCTAGTTAATTTTAACTAGCTTTTTTTCTTTTACTATTATAACATAAGACAGAAGGAGAAAAAGTTTTGGGAAATTTTAGCTTAGTGTCAGATTTGGTTTGTAATTCATAACAAAGATAAAGTGACTAATGAGGAAATTAAAATCTACATGTCAAATTAAAGAGAACTGATGGATGGGAATTAAAATTAGTAGGGAATAATAATGAGAGAGTTTAGCAAAATTGCATGATGCAAAGTAATATACAAATTATATTTTATTTTATATACAATCAACAAGCAGAAAGTGAAAGAAAAAGCTTTCCACATTAACATTAATATCCTGTTGTTAGACATAAATCTAACAAAAGATGTACAAGACTTATTAAGAACAAATACAATAAAACTTTATTGAAAAAGCTGTAAAAATCATAAATAAGTAGTGAGACACACACACTATTCTTAGCTTCATGATTGGAAGCTACAGTATCATAAAGATGTTCATTCTTTACAAATTGGAAATTCAAATAAAAATTCCAAGAGCTTTTTAAAAGTGGAAGTTGACAAATATATTTTTAAAATTTGATAGTGATACAAAGAAGGTCAAAGACATTTTGACAAAGAAAGGATAAGATTTCTTTTTTGGACATCAAAATTTGTCATAAATGCTCAGTCTTTGCTAGTGTGATATTGGCATGAAGGAAGATACATAAAAACTGGAATAAAATAGAGAAGCTAGAAACACATCTATATATATAAATATTTGATACATGACAAAAGAGGCATTGAAGGTTCTTTTCATTAAAGTTTTAAACATTGCATAGGCAATGTAGTGATTACTTCAGGGTAGAGAAAGATTTATTTAAAGTGGAAAAAAGTCTATAACAATGAATAATTTTGATATATTGGTATATATTCAAATTAGATCAATTACAGAAACTCCAATAAGAGCAAAAATACAGGCTATATATAGAATAATATATTTACAGAACATATAATAAAAATCTAAAATCTAGAATATATGAACACTTCTGCAAAACAATACAATGTAAATAACTCAATAAAGTGGACAAAGAACTGGAATGAGCATTTTGCATGAGAGGAAATTACTATGACAAAACATCAATAAAAATAGGAAAATGCAAATTAAAAGCACTCTGAGATTGCTTAACCTTACACTGGATTGCTTATATTAAAAAGTTCTAAATTACTACATGTTGGGAATGATGTGAAGCAAAACGAACTCACACACTCTCATAGTGAAGTGTAAATTTGATCAAGAATTTTGGAAACAAGTGGCTTTATTTTGTAAATTGGAAATTACAAATGTCCTATTACACAGCTCTTCTATTGCTAGCCATAGATATTTGAGAAATATATACTCAGAAATGTACACAAGTACAGGAAATTCTAGCAGCATATTTATAATAGACCCAAAGGAGAAACAACTCTGAGGTCTATACTAAGAGAAAAGACAAATATATGGTTGTATATTCATACATGAGAATACAATGAAAATGAAGTACAGCTGCACACATCAACATATGTGGAACATAGTAAAGAAATGTGAAAAATGCTAAAGAAACAATATATTACAAATATGTACTTTGTGGGTTCATTTATAAAAAGTTCAAAAACAAGTAAAATTACAACACATTGTTTAGGGGTACATACTTAAGTGAAGCAAAGAGGTGATGATTCTAAAATTTGGAGACTGAGATAGAGGAAATGTGAGAGTAAATATCATAAAAGTGAGAAAGTAGTTAGCCATGGTGTAGCAGGTGGGAAGATGGAGTAGTGAGCAAGACAGAGTGATCAGGGGCCTCTATCTAAAGTGTTGTGGTCATTGTTCTTATTTCAGAGTAATCTTATGAGTATATTATTTTAATATAAATTCATATTTAAGATAAGGAAGTTTTTCCATGCTTTTTGCAGCAAGTTCCCATCGTGCTTTTCATTTGGGCCTTTGTGGTTATCTGGCTTGAAATTGTTTCCACTTTGCTAAAGAGAACCGGAGAGAAACAAATAACTGACTTTGGTAACTAAATTCTGCATATTTCAGGAGGTGAAAATGCTCTAATTTAGCTCACATGATGAAAAAAACTTGAAGTAGTTTCAAGTTGTACAAAAGAAGTGATAAGCAAGAAAAAGTATATGTAGAAAAATAAATATATTATAGACAATTATTACATCTTGTTCCAAAATGAGAAACAGCATGTTATGGACTAAACTGTATCCCTCCTCAAAATTTATATGTTGAAATCCTAACCCCAACTATCATGGTATTTGGAGACTGAGAGTTTGGGAGGTCACTAGGTTTAGATGACATCATGAGGGTGGGGCCCTCATGATGGGGTTAGTGCTGTTATTAGAAGAAACTCCAGAGTTTGTTCTTGCTTCCTCTGCCATGTTTGATACGGTAGGGTAGCAATCTGAAAGCCAGAAAGAGGGCCTGTAGCAGAACACAACCATGCTGGCACACTGATCCCTCCCTTTCAGCCTCCAAAACTGTGATAAAATAAATTTCTGTTGTTTACACCACTCAGTGTATGCCATTTTGCTACGGCAGCCCAAACTGCCTAATACAGAGCAAATACACAATGATACATTGAGACAAGGAATGTAAAGATTCAATAGCATTACAGATGCATATGAAACATCTTTAATGTTCTTTTATTCTTTTTTCTTTTTAATTTTTGTGGGTATATAGGGTAGGTATACATATCTATGGGAGTACATGAGATATTTTAATACATGCAGAGTAAATGGGGCATCAACATTATCACCTCAAGCATTTATCCTTTATTTGTGTAATGAACATTACAGTTAAACTATTTTGGTTCTTTTAAATGTACAATAAAGTACTGTTGACTGTAGTCACCCTGTTGTGCTATCAAATACTACATCTCATTCATTCTGGTTTTTTGAACCTGTTAACCATTCCCATTTCCCCAGCCCAGCTATCCTTCCCAGCCTCGGGTAACCGTCATTCTACTATCATCATGAATTCAGTTGTTTTAATTTCTACCATCCACAAATAAGTGAGAACAAGCAAAGTTTGTCTTTCTGTGCCTGGCTTATTTTGCTTAACAAAATTACCTCCAGTTTCATATATGTTATTGCACATGACTGGATCCCAGTCTTTTTTTTTTTTTTTTTTTTTTTTGAGATGAGTCTCACCCTGTCTCCCAGGCTGGAATGTAATGGCGCTATCTCAACTCACTGCAACCTCCGCCTCCCAGGTTCAAGCAATTCTCTGCCTCAGCCTCCCGAGTAGCTGGGATTACAGGCACGCATCACCATGCCTGGCTAATTTTTTGTATGTTTAGCAGAGATGGGGTTTCACCATGTTGGCCAGGCTAGTCTCAAACTCCTG